>NC_030423.2:20453902-20483902 GCF_001660625.3 Ictalurus punctatus
GTCCACGTTTCACCTTCCAGCCAATCAGAATCGAGTATTCCGACAGACCATGTTATAATTTTCTATAACAGCAGCTCTTGACAGTAGTAGTAGTGTGAGGCGAATCACGGGTTTATTTTTGCGGACACTCCACAAAAGCTGATATATTTACAGTATATATGCAGTGGATATAAAAAGTCTACACACCCCTATTAAAAAATGAAACCAAGGTAGATCATGTCTGATCGTTTTCCACCTTTAATGTGACACAGCAAACGGCACAATTCAAGTGAAAAACAATCCGAAACATTTTAGTCGGGAAGAATAGGAAGAAGCAAAGAACTTAACGATAACTTGGTTGAGTAAATGTTGCGTAAAATTTTACATTCAAACTCGCGTTCAAAAGTAATTATCGTACATCTGTCATCAAGAACATCATTCTTATTTAACCCCAAATAAAGATCTTAAATAAAGCTGTTACTGTAGGACCTTCTTGGGGGATGGAAAGCTTACAAAGCAAGTACAGGATCTTATTGTCGAACGGTATTGATCAGGACAGGGGAACAATAGAATTTCCAAAACATTAGATGTACTATTTAACACCGTGAAGCCCATCATCAACAAGTGGAGAAAATGTGGCACGACAGTCACCTCACCAAGAACAGGACATCCCTCCAAAATTGATCAAAGGACAAGACAAAAGCTTACCAGGGAGGCTGCCGAGAGACCAACGGCAACATTAAAGGAGCCGAATATCGGTCAAGTACTGATTACTCTGTGTATGTGACAACAATCTTGCAGTGCACTAGAAGAACGGAAGCTGTTTCTCACATGATCATCTGATGAGACCATGTCAACTTTTTGGGGGGGCATAATGATAAAAGGTATGTTTGGTGCAAAAACAAGATATCTAATCACATAAAGGTGAAGCATGGTGGTGGCAGCATCATGCTATAGGGCTGGAAAAAAGTTCTTATTTATCAAGGAATTGTACTGCTTATATGTTTTCACAGATCTTCCTTCATTATCCCAATGATCAAAACCCCTTTATATATGTATAACAGAGGTTTTCTCTGTTTTCTGTTTTTTTCCATGACACGACTATTTACAAATAACATACACGTTATATAAATATAGATATATAAACATTAACTGACAAGCAATAGAATACTGTAAGTGGACCATTTTAATAAGACTCAGTCGCTGTCTTGCTTCTTTATAGTGGTTAATGTAAATCTCTCAGGCTCGTGTCTCCAGTTGAGCTCTTCATCAGGCACAGGAACTCGGGACTAGAAAATAATAATATATATATATATATATATATATATATATATATATATATATATATATATATATATATATATATATATATATATATATATAAACACAAGATATTCAGTGTACATTTTTAAACCAATAATTTTTTTTTAAAACGGCCTTACCTCTCTAATACCATAAAACCAAACCGTAATGTTATTCCTTTTTCTTTATTTAAATTTGAGTATTATTATTATTATTATATTATTATACTAATACAAAACCTGTTTAATTGGTGAGCAGATTTCATTTTTTTTTACTTTCATAGCAAACTTTTATTAGAAGCAGTGGGGCAATAGAGATGTATGCCACTGGATGGCGCTGCAAGACCACATTATCCGTACAGTATCTGTAGTGTGTGTGTGTTTACCCCAGTGGCTGACACTGCAGGCCTGCAGCACATGGACAGTGTTCATGAGGAGCCTCATCGTCCCACATCAGCAGCTCCAGCAGCTCATTCGGCTGATCGTAACAGCTCTGACCCTCCAGAGGCCTCGGCCTGCACACCGGATACAGCAACGCTACACACACGCACGCACACACACACAAAGGAGTGGTTAATCAGATTATGTTAAATTAATATCACATCATAAAATGTGTTTGTATTAAACAGTGATGTCATGTCTATAAAGACTTTTTCCACTTCTTTCTTTTCTATCATTTCATTTGTTCTTTCAATAAAAACTGTCTATCTGTCTTTCTCGTTTTCTTTCTTCTGTCTGTCATTTCAGTTTTTCCTGTTTCAATGTTTTTCTCTTTGTTACAAAATCTTTCTTTTGTGCAATCATTTTTTCTTGCTTTCTTCAACATAACCTTTCTTCAAAATCTTTTTTCAAAATCTTTCTTTCCTTCCTTCTTCAAAATCTTTCTTTTTCTAAATTCTTTCTTTCCCTTATCTTTGTCATTTCGGCATTTAAATTCTCTGTAAGAAAAAATAATTCTTTATTTCTTTGAGAATACATGTCACATAATGGAGGTTAAAGGATACAAATGCAGATGCGAGCTTTATTAGAAAAAGGCAGACAAATCTGAATCATGAAAGAAAAGCGTGGTCAGAAACAGGCAATGGGTCAGGCGATCTGCAAATGGGAATTAAACAGGCAAGGCAAAAGCACGAAACAAGAAACAAGATCAAAAACTGTTAAACAAAACCCGAGGAACGCGGCACAAAGGCTTGGTACGGTGATAAAACTCATGCAATACTTCGCGCTGAACACAGACACACGAGGGGTTTAAATATCAAACGTAATCAGGGGTGAATATAAAACAGCTGAGACTAATGATGACACGTACGGGAAACAACCAATGGCAATACAGCGGCAGAGACAGGACATAAACCATAATAAAACACACGTCAGAAGTAAACAAACTCAATGTAAATGACAAACCCGCGCACACGCTTTGAGCTCGCGCTTCGGTTTTCCCACGCTTTGCACGAGGGGAAATCGTGACAATGCATTTACCTTTTCATCATTAACGCTTTGATTTATATTTGTGGATTGTTTTCTTGTTGCAGGTTACACTCACATTTCATTTCTAATTTCTTGTACAAATAAATGTCCATCATCTTTTTTTCTTCTTTTTTTTGTTATAAACAAGGGAGCTGGATTCGGGGCGGGGGCTGGATTCGGGGCGGGGGTGAATTCGGGGCGGGGGTGGATTCGGGGTGGATTCGGGGCGGGGGTGGATTCGGGGTGGATTCGGGGTGGATTCGGGGCGGGGGGTGGATTCGGGGCGGGGGTGGATTCCGGGCGGGGCTGGATTCGGGGCGGGGGTGGATTCGGGGCGGGGGTGGATTCGGGGCGGGGCTGGATTCGGGGCGGGGGTGGATTCGGGGCGGGGGTGGATTCCGGGCGGGGCTGGATTCGGGGCGGGGGTGGATTCGGGGCGGGGGCTGGATTCCGGGCGGGGCTGGATTCGGGGCAGGGGTGGATTCGGGGCGGGGCTGGATTTGGGGCGGGGGCTGGATTCGGGGCGGGGGTGAGTGGGATCTCCTAATGATAAGGGCGAACACTGTTCTGTTGACCTTGTTAGGAAGTTAAGTTAAAAAAAAATTTCCTTCTACAAAACCTCTTGTAGAATTTTCCTTTCTGCCTTTTTCCAATTTTTTCCCTTTCATTAAAAATTCTTTAAAAATCTTTTGGATTTTTTCCTTTCTTTCATTCATTCTTTCTTTTTTCTCTATTTCTACCTAACTTCCTTTCTTTCCTTTTTCTTTCTTTCTCTCTTTCTTTTCAACTTTTTTCTTTCTTTCTATAAAACCTTTGTATTTTTTCCAAACCTTTCTTCAAAAAATTTCTTTCTGTATTTTTTTTTCTTTCATTTTTTCATTCATTCTTTTTTCCATTTTTTCTTTCCTCAAAAATTCTTTAAAAATCCTTTTCTTTCTTTGCCTTTTGAATTTTTCTCTCTTTCTTCTTGTATTTCTAACCCTCTCTGCCTCTCTGACTTCATTCTTTCTCTTTTCCTTTTTTTACATGCCCGGTTAAGTATGTGATTTCACACACTTCTGGTCTACTACAGAAGCACAGGGAGTTCGAGAACCCTGTGTGAGAACCCTGTGTGAGAACCCTGTGGTACCTTTGTGTACGGCGCAGCAGTGCAGGGTGCTGCAGTCGCTCTGGTACTGACAGATCGTCCCTGAATCTCCTCGGGTTTTGTTCTGCGTGCACACACCCCACACACACAGCTGTTCTCCACAGCACTCCTCGTCCTTCTCACACTCCTGCAAACGCGAGGGAGAATGTCATGGGAGAAAGGTCTGAGTGGGAGAACTTCAACACACAGCGCCATGAGAACACCATGATGTCAGTGTGAGGTGCAGAAATGCCTCACCACGTTTGTGGATTTACACGAAACGCATTTGGAGCTGCTGATATTGTACAGACAGTAGCTGTCCTCCTCACAGTCTTCATCAATCAGACACTCCTGCACACACACAAACACACACACACACAGTAAAAATGTTACATCATATAATGTTATCTTTTCTTGCAGGGGCAAACACAGGCTGCCTGATGGGCAGGGGACAAAAAAAGTAAAAAGGGCGGCATTGACATGTTTTTTACACCCAGAGGGCATTCAGTTTAATTTTCTTATATGTATGGAATCCCATAGGGTACCATTTACATATTCTCCATGGGAATTAAAAGTGCCTTGATGTTTCCTCGCATGTAGGGGAACCCTAGAGGGCACTTCATCATCTTTCTTGCACATAGGGGAACCCTAGAGGGCATTTATATTATATTTCCTTGCACGTAGGAGGACTGTAGAGGGCAGTATTTCGCATCACCTTGCACATAGGGAAACCCTAGAGGGCACTTCATCAAATTGCACCACATATAGGGGAACCCTAGATGGCACTCATCATGTTTCCTTGCTTGTAGGGAAACTATACAAGGCACTATATCACATTTCCTTATATACATATAGGGGAATCCTAGAGGGCACTTCATCAAATTTCACCACATATAGGGGAATCCTAGAGGGCACTTATCATGTTTCCTCGCATGTAGGGGAACTATACTGGGCACTATATCACATTTCCTTGTATACATATAGGGGAATCCTAGAGGGCACGTCATCAAATTTCACCACATATAGGGGAATCCTAGAGGGCACTCATCATGTTTCCTCACATGTAGGGGAACTGTAGAGGGCACTTCATTGTGTTTCTTCACATGTAGAGGAACCATAGAGGACACTATATCACATTTCCTTGCGCTTAGGGGAACCCTAGAGGGTTGTTTCATTGTGTTTCTTCACATGCAGGGAAACCCTAGAGGACACTTCATTGTGTTTCCTTGCACTTGGGGAACCCTTGAGGACACTTCATTGTGTTTCCATGCCATTGGGGAACCCTGTGTAGGAACAAAAGTTCATAGGTTCAACATTTTTGGCAGCTAAAGGGAAATGCATTATGGTGGAGACTGTAAATAATAGGCTTATGCTCATTTTGATTTGTTCCATGAAGAGTGATTTGGTATGTGCATGCATGTGTGCGTGTGTGTGTGTGCGTGTGTCTGTCTGTGTGTGTGTGTGTGTACACTCGCCGACCAGGAAATTCCAAAAGATTAATCCTCCACCCGAAAAAAACCCAAGAAGGACTGATAGTGCTACAGCTGTGTACTTCTGTTAACAGAAAGATCTCTTTTCTTATAGGTAACACTTTATGTAAACCTTGTGTCATAAAGCTGACATAACCAGGTCATAAGGGTGTCACTGAAGATGTCATATGCTGTCAGTTTATGTCCAGTGATATCCGTGTCATAATGTTTGGTGCCATGACAGCTTCTCACACATGCTCTTTTTTTTCTAAATGCACTCAAATTCAAAAAAGCATGTTGAGGTAAGTTTGAGCAATTTGCTAATAAGTTAGCCAGAGGCCTGTTCTACAAAGCCGGTTTTGGTGGCTACTCGGGTAAGTTTGCGTTCAGGTTGAGCAAACTCTAGTTTTCGGTCTCAACAAGGTGGATTGGTTTTTAGCAGAGCAAGTTTAATTCTGGGTAAGAGAAGTCAAACCCAAATTGGACCAATCAGCTGTGAGCAAAGTGATATACACGATCCTTTAGTGTATGTAGCGATGGCTTCACCGTTTGTAGAGAATCCTGTGGAGCTCAAAGCGCAAATAATAAGAAGGGCACTCCCCTGGATTTTCCCCAATGACCATCTGTATGAAAGATATGGATTTTCGTAGATATACCATCTACATATAGAACTATACCATCTAGCCGAAGCCACGCTCTTACTGTACCGCAAACTGTACTGTATGTGTTGCTTTGCGGTTCTTTGCGAGTAGTATATTTTATGCAGTGGCATTATTCTAGTCCTAACATATTTTCACAAATTGATATTTATTTTATTAATATTTAATTTGAAACAATTGACATTTATATTAAATTACATGAAATACGTCGGGGTAAAAAGTTTTCAATCCGTTTATTCTCATTGTAAAAACCACTGTATAGTAAACTTACGCATTTACACAATCAGCGGTTTTCCCGAGCCAAAACGGTGTGATTTTTGCGGTTAGTGTAGATTTAAATTCCTCATGTTCCCCAAAAAGTATGCGCACGTGCTTTTTTCCATGTTGAACGCTGTTGGCTGCAAACATCTGGCTTTTATATGCACGTGCACGCTGAGTAAACATTGATTCAGGGTTAAAACCTGGGTTGATTGAGAAAGTTAACCTTAATTAACCAGGGTTGGATTTTGTTGGTTTTGTCAACTCAAAACTTACTCTGCAACTCTGAGTTAATTCAACTCGCTTTGTGCAACAGGCCTCTGTTTACTTTGCTACTAGCAGGATGTTAATAGCTAACATAACTGGCATGGCAGCAACTGAATTTTTAGCTGATGGCAAATATTGCACACTTACAAAGATTGAAAGATGTTTTCATATTTAAAAAAAAACCATTTAAAACAAAACGCATCCTCTAACAGTTTTAGATAAATAATAAAAGTTACTTTTAGCATGAAACGTGTTTAATGTTTCATTTAAACGTGAAACTAGCTTAATTTAATACATTTTAAACATTTACCTTTTGCTTTTTTTTTGCATTTAAAAGGAGCAACATGGTATTTTTGGCTGGATTCGTTGACTTTTATTTGAGTAAGAAATTGAGACAATATCTACTGTATACTTTCACTTAAAATGCACCTATTATGGTTTTTCAGATATTATCTGTATTGTAGTGTGTTATAGAGCTGTTTGTGAATGTATAAAGTCTGCAAAGTTTAAAAAATCAAAGTGAACGACAAACAGCGTTATTGACTCCCAAAAGAAGGAATCGATTCTGAACAGCTGAAACGACTCATTAGTAATTCCACACTTACTTCCTGTACTAACCTACGTAGGTTTGTAATAAAAAGCCCCGCCTCTGGTCTTGATCGGCTGCTCGCGAACAGAGGGAGCTAAAACTCGTTATGGTAGTGAGCGTTTATTTTTTGAAACACGCTGACATAGGTAGACCAATCACAACAGACTGGGACATCTGACCAATCAGAGCAGTGTATGCTCTCTGAAAGGAGGAGTTTATAGAATGAATCCTTTAGAACGGATCATTTACGGAGTCGTTTTTGACACTGAGGGGAAAAAGGCAATGCTGCAATTTAAATTATGAGCACGTTAAAGTGTTTTTTGACCTTGGACGCATGTAAATCTATTGTACGTTTCAAAACCATAATAGGTGCGCTTTAAGTATAATTTCTCAACTCTAAAACTGAAGCGCTTGCTATGTATTATGGGAAAACATGACATCATGGCCGCTGCAACTACACAGTTATAAACACACAGAAGCTACGACTATCGAGACGTCTTGTAAAAAAATGAATTGTTTGTGTTCTAGCGTTTGGGCTATTTCTTAAAGTGGCGGAGGTTCTAGCAGGAACATTAACGAAACAGTTGGGAGCCTGTACCTTTGAGGTCTTATCTAATGAAAACACCTCCAGCTGATACCGGGTGGTTTTTCCCTTCACAGCGCTGTGGAGCACTTAACAGATCGAGTTAAACGTCTCCAGCAGTGCATTCGTTGGAAGTTTAAGTATAAAGCAGTTAGAGGGAGGAAACGCTCTACGCTCGCCACCTCATCACACTCTCGAGATCAAAGCTCTGCTGCAGAGCACAGCCTGGCGTGGGAGACTTTTACAAACTCAAGAACAGCTCCAGTCTGGAAAACATTTCCTGAACGTCACCACACTATACATTCAGCTATTCTCCTTTAACTACACACAGTGTAGGTTTCAAGGTATTTTAAAAGATTTTGCTGAAGTGTAATCTGCAGTAATATAAACTAGTCCTCAAAAATCATGTTCCAGTCAAATAGGTAAATAGTGTATTTACTATATTGTTGTTAACATCTGTTACCTAACCGAATAACAGAAACAAAAAAGTAATACTGGTTATTATAGTCATTAGTTTAAAAAAAAAAAAAAAAAAAAAGTAAAGTAAAAATATCTTCATTATAGACAATTCCAACTAATATTTCTATTTAATAAATAGTTTTAAACAATTTTTTAAAAATAGATTTTTTAAAACTCATTTCAAGCTTGAAATTGTTCTTATTCTAACAGGGACGGGGGAACAAAAGTCTGGAAAAGTAAGTGTTACTAAAAAGAAACAGCTGGAGGTTAATTGGAAACAGGTCAGTAACATGATTGGATATAAAAAGAGTATCTTAGAGAGGCAGAGTGTTTCAGAAGTAAAGAAGGGCAGAGGTTCACCAATCTGTGAAAAACTGCATCTACAATTTGTGGAACAATTTCAGAAAAATGTTCCTCAATGTAAAATTGCGAAGACTATGAACATCTCATCATCTACAGTACATAATATCATCAAAAGATTCTGAGAATCTGAAGAAATCTCTGTGTGCAAGGGACAAGGGTGAAAACCAATACTGCATGCCCGTGATCTTCGGGCCCTAGGGAGGCGCTGCATTAAAAACAGGCATGACTCTGTAATGGAAATCACTGCATGGGCTAAGAAACAACTCCAGAACTCATTGTCTGTGAACACAGTTCACTGTGCCATCCACAAATGCTGGTTAAAGCTCTATCATGCAAAGAAGAAGCCATATGTGAACATGTTCCAGAAATGCAGCCGTCTTCTCTGGGCCAAAGCTCATTTAAAATGGACTGAGGCAAAGTGGAAAACTGTTCTGTGGTCAGACGAATCGAAATTTGAAATTCTTTTTTGGAAACCATGGACGCCACGTCCTCTGAACTAAAGAGGACTAAAGAGGAGAGGGACCATCCGGCTTTTTTATCAGCGCTCAGTTCAAAAGCCTGCATTTCTGATGGTATGGGTGCATTAGTGCCTATGGAATGGGCAGCTTGCACATCTAGAAAGACGCCATCAATGCTGAAAGGTATATACAGGCTTTAGAGCAACATATATTTCCATCCAGATTCCATCCCATCTTTACTCTGCCTCTCTAAGATACTATTTTTTAATACCCAATTATGTTACTGACCTGTTAACCAATTAACCTAAAACTCTGCATTTGTGACATCGCAAATTTTGAAAAAATCCCAGCAAAATCAAGCATTTTTAGCCGCAACAATCAAAAAAAAAACCCTCTACTGTACGGACTGGGAAACACAAGATAAATTTCTACGTTCAAGATGTTTCCACTGCAACGATATCATTCATGCATTGCACCAGTGATTAGGTTGTTTTCTAGAAGAAGATTTCTTTTTCTTGCTGAAAGAAAACACAATACAAACATTTTTTTATTTTTTTTTTATTTTTATTTTTTTTTATTTTTTTTTTTTTACAAAATCTCAGTCGAGACCAAGACCATACTTAGCTAAACCAGTACCCAAGAACAGCAACAGGTCCAAGTCAGTATAGAAAAAGTCTCCAGACCAGACTCAAGTCATACAGCCCTAGTTTCAGGCCCTTTGAAATTTCCATTTGTCTTTCTCAGTAGTTGAACTATGAGGAACATCATTTCTTATTATCTTAGTCATCGACCAATCAGATCAGTACTCATGATCAGAGCCATCATCGCCCAGGGCCTTGATTTTGCCCGCTGTATAAAACCATTCAGCAATGTGTAAAAGTGTATGTGTAGGCTACTCTACATGCAATAGGAAGTACAGTAGCACGACGTCTATCCTGAATGATGTCATTACTGTCGTCTATTTGAAACCACTTAATGACGGGTTGCTACGCAGCACTATGCTAACCGATCCAGTGGCATCATGGCAGGAATACTGGTGCCACGTGTCATTCCGTCACCACACTCCTCCAACCTTGCTTTCCATGCATTCCTTCCAGCCTGCCTAATCACAGTAAACTCAGTGCAAATGCCACCACAACACCACCGCTAATGGCAAGCTGCAGCAGCCGTGGTGTGGAATTAAACCCCGCTCACGTCTTCCTTGGCAGCGTAAAGCAGAACCGTTACTGCCTAACTCCAGACATTGTATAATAACGACAGTTTAGATTCATATCATTTCTAATTATTTCTGTTATAAGGTTGACTCTGTATGTGTGTAAATACAGGAAGTAACTATTAGACTGGTATTAAAGTGTCTGGTGTCTACATTTATGGCAGAAAAATAAGATTTTCCAATCTAAAAAAACATGTGTTCTGGGGTCAATAAACTTGAGAGTTTACAAGCAGGATTTGCGAGACAAAAAAAAAAAACAAAAGCAGGGGAAATGTTGAATCAGGAGCTGTGTGAGTCATGTAGCACTGGAAACATGTTGTGCAAGTTGTGACAGAAAAATGGATCAAGCCCAAACATGTGCCATCTGCTTTTCAGCAAATTAGTTCATAACATCATACATTACATTTCCCCATGGAAATGTAAATACTTCTGTCTCCAATGAGCTGTCCTGGTAACGGGGTTTGAGACAGTAATAAAAAGCGACGATTGTTTTATAGACTGCTGTGTGATGTTGTTAACCTCAAACCATCCATTAAATATGACATGGGTGCCAGCAATAACGGCTTGTTTGCAAGAATAAATTTTCTCAGTGACCGCCTGCAAACAAACAACAATAAAGATTTTGCTTATGTGGTTGGGTATGAACCGTGTGTGTATGTGTGTACTCACATGGTCCACCTCGTTCCAGCGGCTATCCTGAATGAGGGGTGTGGAGGAAAGTGTATCTCCTGACTCGCTGTCTGAGTCCTGGAGGAGGGAATTGAGGTGTTTTCAGGGCGACAAACATTAAGTTAGTGATCAACAATAGTTTTCTGTTCATTAGAGGTATAAAAGATATATAATTTGAAACATTTGAATCACTCTTACCAAAGTAAAATTAAGCAATTAAACACTCGTGGGTATGCGGTTATAGGAAAATAATCATCAGTAGGGTGATGTGATGTGATGTGGCCTGGTGCAGCTGTTACCACCTGAAAGTTGATTATTTTCCTATAACAGCACTTCCCAAAGTGTTTTATTCAGTCCCTCTAGGATTCTGCGATCGCAGAAATGAACGCAAAATCAAGGAAGCGCCGCGATATTCAGAGGAACGTGCAATGTTCTGAAATTACTGCAGAATTTCTGCAGATTTGGGCCGAGACGCATCATGCGACGTCATCACAACACGCATTCAGACAAATCCTGCTTCGATTCATGTGCGTCCAACATGATTACAGCTATCTCATTTACCAACAAACACCACTGTGATAGAGCATGCAAAACAATTTTGAGCAACTGCGATTTCACAATTTAAGTAGTTTTCCACAAAAAAGCACCAAAAAAAAAAAAAACTCCACAAGTTGCAGTGCAAATTTTGAAGAAAGCCGCAGCAAAATCAAGAATTTTTGGCCGAAACAATCACAAAAAAACTCTGGGAAATCCTGCATGGACTGTTTATTCTGCTTATGCTGCAGTTTTCCCGGTGTTTGTAAATTATTATTTTTTTAAATAAATGACACGTCATGCTTTTTCTGGAAGGTTTGCTAAACAAATGAGTTCCTATCATCACTTACGTTGTAGCAATAAATAAACAGTCATAACCAGAGTAAACTCTGTCCTTAAACGATGTGGAAAATTACTGATCATTACAAAGCACCGACACTGGAGACTCCTTCCATAAATGTTCCATAAACTAAACATCATTTTACAGAAAGCTTCACTATGTCAACGATTTGCTTTGTTAAAATAACATTTATTATTAGTCATATATTATATGGGGCATCCATCATACAATCCCTGTGTATGCTGTTACTATAGAAACGATAACATATTTAACTGAGTGTATTAACATAAGCCTGTGATATGATATGAAGGAGAATTTATCAAATAAAGTCATATTTAGTGATCAGTTTTTTTACTGTCCTGTGGGTGATAGGGTGAAGGCCCACCTTGTCTCCAGTCATGTTGGGATTGGGGTGGCCAAAAGGCAGACGGTGTCCATATAGAGATCTGGAGGTCTCATTCGCCATCTAAGTATAGAAAATCGAGATAATAAAGCAAATATATTTTTAACTAAAAATGCTGCATTTATTTGTCAAAGGGAAAATGGACATTCAGATATGATCAGAGCATTTTAAAGTGGCAATTTGTCATTTTGAAGTCAATTCATTTTAATGTAATCTTTTAAAGCTTTAACAGTAGACTTTGTCACAAAGCAGCTTTATAGAAATCCAACAAGACCACCATGACTTGGATGAGGATGAAGAGCATACTGAAGATGAATGAGTGAATCATACAGTGAAAAGAAAACCCTCTGCTCCCTGTGAGGTAATTACAATAAAAACTTTGACAACTTTGCCCTTCCCTGAAAGTCATTTCACATTCAACTAAAACTCATAACTTGGAATTACGACTAGGACGAAAACACCCCCTCCACTCAAAATCCCTGCTCGGACTATTCCAGCTGTTTTACTAATTTACAGCCCAGAAATTTGTAAACAGAAGCCTTAATGAAAGAAACAAATGCGACTGTAATATTACAAAGCACAGTTTTTCCAAAGTGTTATTGGAAGTCTATTATTATTATAGGTCTAGGAACACTTTAAAATATTACATACCGCACCTTTAAAATGTAACATATAGAAAATTGGACAGAGAGATGATTATAAATAAGGCCAGAAAATCATATATTCCAACTGGGTTGGTCTGAAACAGATGATTTAAGATGCAACATCAAGGATTTCTAGCTATAAGAATCTTCCAAATGTACTGTGCATCATCTGTTAAGGGGAATTTTAGTTTTGTCTCTTAAATGTCTCAAGCTAAGCATTTATGACTCTCATCCATCTTCACCTCACCTGAACCAGCAGATCAGAACCTCTATAGCCTCATTAATCCACCTCAGGAGTTGGAAATGAACAAAAAAAATGAGTAGCTCTGTGTACTACCTGATGCACGGCCTCTTCAAGTTTCTGCTGCGTGTCCTCCATAAGCTTTTCCACCTCCTTGAACATTTCATTTAAAGTTAATTGGCCCAGAGCCACGTGTTCCCCCAGGGTCTCACTGAGGTCCAGGGGTCTCTTCTGATCTGCCTTCACAAGACTAATAGCGAGAGACATGAGAGTAAGGAGCAGCATCGTTGTGGTAGGGAGAGACTCCTTCAGTCTGACCTCAGAGCGGATTGAAGGGAAACTGACGAAGGGGAGGAAGAAAAAGCTGGGGCAACAAAAAAAAAACAACCCTCTCTTGGCTTTCTAAATGCCTGTGTTGTTAAAGCGACAGTGCAACATTCTTGTTTTCCTTTAAAGAAGTCACATACTTGAACTATAGCACTCAAGCTATAATACAGAATAAAATACTACATAGACCTTCATATAATTGCCTTTTAACCTTTATACTCAGTTTAGCAGTTAAAATATAATGCATTCCAACAATGTTTGGGAAAATATGGCATTCATATTGAGAAGTTCTTTGATAAGTCTTAACAATTTTCAAAATTCCTAGTAACCTGTGAGTGGAGCGGAGCTTATTATAACAGCAACAGTGGGAAATAAATCTGAAATGGGATGTTCTAAATGCACATACGGGTGTGATAGTCTTAACTTTGCGCAAAATTTATTTGCACATGCACCAGCAGGTTGTTCGTGGGAGTCACGACTATCTTCTGTTTTATCAAAAGATTTACTTTCTTTGGTTGTAAATGTAAAAAAAAAAAAAAAAAAAAAGCATTACAAAACATTTTTTTCAAAAACTACCTGTAATCTGATTACTTAGTTTTTTTTTATGTAGCTGTAACAGATTACAGTTACAAGTTTTTTGTATCCTGATTATTTTACACTGTTACATGTATTACTTCCCAAGCCTGCCATTAACCCTTTTTCCTGATAGTGTGATTTAGGGTCCTCTTTGGGAGACAGCCAATGAATCTATACATGAAGTAATAAATCAACAAACTCTTTCTTGTCCTGTAGATGGCAACAGACTACAAGCTCTCTTTTACTATAATCTCATACTACATAAAGACATTCTGTATCTCTATAAGCCTACTACACTATGTGCACCTGCCACCTTAGAACAGACACTAAAGGTCATTTTAAAACTATTTGGATGATTTCAACATTTTTACATTGGTACAACATTTTTTTTTTTATGATTTAAGATATGATTTGATGAATGAAAATTAATTTGTGCCACAAATGCAAAGTTCTATGTGGCTCATTAGATGTATTGGTGTTAATTGCTAAGGGCCATGTGTACATTTAGACTTGTTCAGGGTGACATGGTGACCTGCCTCTGAAAACTGATGCCCCTCAGTGGCAGCTGCTATGTGGCAAACGCACTAAAATATGAGCTGCTTGCTTGCATGAGCTTGTTTGTGCTATGTAGGCTAGGTTTGCTAATTTTCAGTGTTATTATTATTCATATAATTTATTGTTTTTAGTTCATTCCATTACCTTAATTAAATTATATATATATATATATATATATATATATATATATATATATATATATATATATATATATATATATACACACACACACACATACATACATATATACATATATATATATATATATATATATATATATATATATATATATATATATATATATATATATATATACACACACATTTGTGTGTTATATATTAACAGTAGCTTGGATGTGCCATTCAAATGCATTATATATGACTTTTACAATTAATTATATTATTGGGTTTTTTTGTTTGTTTGTTTGTTTGTTTGTTTGTTTCTTTAGCGTTCACTGCAAATGGAGCTTAGCACAATGGTTTAAGAAGTCAGCCCTCGGTTTTGATTGGACCCACCAACTTTATCTTTGCTTCTGATTGGACACTGAGAGCCCGAAGCCCCGCCTTCTGTTATAAAATGCAGAGAGGCTCCCACAGTGTGCTTGAGAAACGGTACGAACAACTGAAGGGGAGAAGGGAGCACCTAAATAGCGAATGTTTTTCTTATGATAAGTTTGTTTTGAAGACTAACACAGTCCAGAATAGTTGACAGAAAGTTTACGGATTTATACCCGAAGTTAACAAGATAAGCACTGGATTAGAAAGACGCTGGGCGTCAAATAAAGCCGGTGAGTGAGTTTGACAGGACTTTTGTCAATTCAAACGTCCAAGCTCTAGACATTTATTTTCAAAGCTAGCCTGACTAGAGTGTGTGTAGATGTATATACTTACTGTTTATTCTCAAACGAGGCGGTTATATTTATTAAAGATGAGCATAAAGTGAAGTTTTGGTCGGATATCAGATGTCTGGTTGGGTTAGTGTTTAGTATCAAGTGCACTGTTAACCTAAATATTTCAACAGCACCTGTTCAATATGTGGCCGATAAATAACTCTTCAACTTCCTGTTAAAATTATTTATTTTTTAAATTTATTAACATGCCTTTTGGTGAGGGGACTATATGAGCATATTCATTATTATTTCTGGGCTGATTTGACTTTAAGGCATTATGGAGTTGATTATGTGTCAGAAATATGAAAAATGACAAGCAAGTACAGTATATAGCAAAATACATTTTACAGAATAGGCATGGACATGCAGATAGTATGAATAAATAAATAAATTGCACATTTAAAAAAAAAAATACATGCTCTTTTAGTTTGAAAAATTTGCAGATTGTCTGTTTTTTTTTGTTGTTGTTCTGTTTGTATTGTAGCCTGTATACAGTATATTATGTAACGTAGCTTAATTTTTGTTTTTGTTGTTTCTACCATTTTATTTATATTATTTGACTTTATAGACTTAGAGACTAAGAGTGTTTTTTTTTCTGGGCTTGTTGGTTGGTGATCTAATAATCACAGGCGTGTTTTTTTTTTTCCAAACTTTGGCTCGATTAAGCCGTTCCATTCGTCATTTTTGTGCGTTCAGGTTTGCAAAATGGTCGGTTCATCCGTTTTCTGTTTTTTAATTCTTTTCCAACACTCAACGGCACCTTTTGGATGCGTGGGATGTTGTTGTGCAGGAATACCTGCTAACATGGAGTCGGTCTGGTATACGGTGGGGGAAATAAGTATTGAAGAAAAAAAATCAGTAAATATATTTCCAATGAGTCTATTCACATGAATTTTTCACTAGACTTTGGTATTAACTCAAGATATCCAGACATTAATGTCAGTAAATGAAGTTATGTGAAATAAAGTGGAATGACACAGGAAAAAAAGTGTTGAACACGCTGAGAAAAAGCAGTTCTCCATGGCAAGGTAAGGCAAGGAACCAGCAGAAGTTATTATACCCCCTATCTGTGCAATTGAATATCAGCTGTCTTGTTTTATGCATCAAGAACAATACCAGGTCTTCCCCCAGCATCTCAAAAGCATTAACAATAAATGACATGACCAGCGGAGCCAATCACGTTAGTTGAAATGTGGCTGCAAGCGTGGATACCCTTCCACACCTGATGCAATATGGTTGAGCCCCATATTGAACTCCAGTCCCAGGTTTGAAAACAGCGTTCACGCTTCACTAATCGTACCAAACTCCGTGCTCCACAGGCCCAGAGCCCAGGAAAAAAATGTAAGTGTTACAGCTACACAAGTTATAGACTATTGATTGATTGACAAGTTTGTGGGAAAGTGACACATTTGCTTCCTATCTTCTCGTTTATATGGATATGTTCTCGAGCCATAGATCAGTCCCTCTAGAATTTTGCGATTTGCCGATCGCAGAATTAACGCAAAATCGAGAAAACTCTACAAAATTTAGAAGAGCTTGCAATCTTTCAAAATGACCACAGATTTCCGTCAGATCTGGGCCAAGACGTGCCGTGACGTCATCACGACACACGTTCAGCCAAAGCCCTCTTCGATTCATGCGCGTTGAACATGAGTACATCTAAAAGGTCTCGGTTACCAACAAACATCACTGCGAAAGATCGTGCAGAACAATTTTGTGCACTTGCAGCTTTCGCCAATTCATGTAGTTTTCTGCAAAAAAAAAAAAAGCACAAAAAACTCCTTGTGACACAGATTTTTGGCCGTGACAATCACAAAAAGAAAACTCCATGAAATCCTGTATGGACTGATGGATATGCATCCTTGTATCAGTATATCATTAGGTCCAGTTGATCACCACAAGTGGACAAATCATAAATTCAGGTATCTTACCAAGCAAGTACAAGCTCAAGTCAGTGTGCCGCCCAGTCACGTGTTTCGGTTTTACTGCGACCTAACGAACGAGGCTAAAACGTGTGCACCTCCGTTTAGCCGTACCGAGGTGGCCACCTGAGTGTCGCTGAAACCTCGTTCCTTCTTCAAGACCTCATCGTTCAGCTGTTTACAGAGGTGTTGGTGTATTGCACCCGTTTCTGGTTTTCTGTACATTTTCATGGCAGTAAAATGAAATCGCAGCACTAGGTTGAAAGTAACCTGTGGGGAAGTCGTTTCTTTATGGCCGTAAGACACACAAAGCATAGAAGCACTAACCCGATTATGATCGCCGATTATTTCCTGTTCCAATCCTCTGATGTACTATACATATAGAACGTGCATGTTTGTTGACTGATAGGACAACCATTTATGCAGTTGAACAAAGGACCCGAACCGTCTCTCATCCCAACCTTTGAGTTTTTGCATAACTTGGCGACAGGAGCTTGCAGGGAGTCAGCTCGGTTACTTTCACATACAGTGGAGGAAATAAGTATTGGACACGTCAAACATTTAATTAGATTTTTATTTTTATTTTTCAGTAAATATATTTCCAATGAGGCTATTCACATGAGATTTTCATCGGATATCAGTATTAACTCAAGAAATCTGGGAATATAAAGAATTCGCAACGTTTAAAAGTCCACAAATAAAGTTATGTGTAATAAACATATGAAAAAAGTATTGAACACGCTTTCAAAGGTGTTCAGTAGGGTTGAGGTCAGGGCTCTGTGCAGGACAGCGGAGTTCTTCCGCCCCAACCTTGGTGAACCATGTCTTCCTGGAGCTTGTTTTGTGCACTGGGGCATTGTGACGCTGGAACAGGTTTGAGTTCCAGTGAAGGGGAAATTGTAACGCCACAGCGTTCAAAGACGTTCTACACTTTGTAGCAACAGTTTGGGGAAGAACCACAAATGGGTGTGATGGTCAGGTGTGGCCATATAGTGTAGTCTGTATGAAAGGTTTATCCTAGTCATTTAGATTCTTTTATCATAAGAGCCCATGTTCCAGCCCCAGCAGACACGCTTATCCAGAGAGACGTACATTTATCTCATTTATACATCTGAGCGATTGAGAGTTAAGTGCCTTGCTCGAGGCCCCAACAGTTGCAGCTTGGCAGTGCTGGGGTTTGAACTCACGACCTTCTGAGCAGTAGACCAACGTCTTAACCACTTTTCTACTGCTGCCCCGAACATGTCCTTTTAAATCTGCACCCGTCTCGAGTCACATCAGGCAAGTTTCAGTCTCCTACTTTCGTGTGAACTTTCCCACACACCCTCCTTCCTTCATGTTCAAGCACCAGCAGTTTCCAGGAGCGTACTGCTGACTTATAAGGGCCGTGCTGTATATCAGCAGAGAAGATGACAAAAATACTCCAGCGCAGTGGCGTCACGGTCAAGTGGTCCGGCGAAGTTCACCCGGTGCGACAGCAGAGTTTCACTACAGCCATGAGGAGAGCTGTACAGCCCTGAGGGATTTGGCTCCGTGTTGAATGTCATAATTAGTGCTAGTCATCTGCAGAAAGCAATAAGCCCCTGTGGGAGGCTCAGAGCTTTATGTCGGGACTGTGGGTCTTTCTGCTCTCGCTCAGTCATTTGCCAGTCTCAGTAATAACTTTACGCAGGAGAACATTAACGTGGCTCTTTAATAGTCCGGTGCAAGTAACTTTTATTCCACAGCACGATTCTGATTCGCCAGGAGGTGTGGGTTGACTTACTATAACTGCAGTTCTGAGAGTAGATCCGTGTGTAATTCAAATCACAGGTTTATATTAAAGTTTGCTTTAATGCGTTATTGTTTCTATACTAACGATTCATGCAGGCACTCGTATGGCAGGCGTTATTTTAGAATTCAAAATCTATATAAAGGTGGAGGTTGCTCCGGTGAAAATGTTTTATTTAACGTTGATGATGAAAGAAGACTTTAGTGTAAGCACTTTGACGTAAATCTGTTCCTTTTGATTTTTTTTCCGTCACGGGAAAGTCTTCAGGACGGAGGAATTTTACGCTTTTTTGCGGTCATGTTAAAGAAAAACGTAGTACTCGTCACAATACCGATACTCGCCTGCTATTTATTTATTTTCATTAAAGAGGACTATGTTTTAAAATTTTAGTTTGAAGAACTTGCATACTAATACATACATG
This sequence comes from Ictalurus punctatus, assembly GCF_001660625.3. Taxonomy (NCBI): domain Eukaryota; kingdom Metazoa; phylum Chordata; class Actinopteri; order Siluriformes; family Ictaluridae; genus Ictalurus; species Ictalurus punctatus. The sequence goes on from NC_030423.2 coordinate 20,473,386, forward strand.
GCTGAAAACAGGACTTGCGGAAAAACATAGCTTTGTTTATTCTTTCATCGGTCCGTACAGGATCTCGTACAGGACGTGTCTTGGCCTAAATTGGCGGGAAATCTGCGGTAAATTTGAACATTTGCAAGCTCCTCCGAATATCGTGCTTGATTTTGCGTTCGTTTCTGCGATCGTAAAACGCAGGAATCTGATTGATTCCATCTCTAGTGTAGTGACCAGCTGCATTTTATCCCCTTCTTATTAACACCGAGAGACAGACAGAGGCAGGTAGGTGAAGGAATGAGTGTCTATAGCTGCTATAATGTAAGTGATAGCAGGAGCTCATTTGTTTTCCTGACGTTCCACAATGTTGAATGTAACTACAAAAACATCGACCTTAATAAATACACAATTGGCATTGACATTGGGACAAATCTAACCTCTGCTAATGTGGTGGGGGAGCTATCATAGCTAGCAACAGCGGCTAGTGTGCCATTGTGACCATTTAAAACGCACGTCTCAGCATTTAGTACATATATTCAGCACTTGTCTCTGGCTGCTGTCATGTGTAACGTGATCCTTTTGCACACGTGTGCACATATGCATGCGTTTTAGCTTCTGTAAACAAAGATAACAAATCTTTCGAGATTTAATAAGGAACCTACACAGCCTTTTCAGACACATTTCACTTTCTTTTGGAGGTAACAGATTAGGAAAACGGTTGCTCCTTTATTTGTAACTTGCTCTGAATGTGTCTGAGTTTATGTACTATAAAATGTATTTATTTTTTTGTTAAATCTAAATGACTCCGCATTACCCCAGAGAGTACCACAGCTCTAATCTACGTCTACCCCTGCGGGTGCATAGTGCAGATTAGCAGGATCGCATTCAAACAGTCTCCGCATACCGGAAAAGCCTAAATCCAAAGTAAATACAAGTCGCCTTTTCCACCGTCACCACCCTGCTATTTGCATAGTGCAGCTGGTGCACGTGATTAACATTCGAGCAGAAGCATCTGCATAATTCTCCGCTTCCTGTTGGGACTAAAAATGGCAAATAATAAGCAGAAAGTTAACCAGGATATTGTTTTATTCATAATTTGCAGATGTTCAGTCCTGTGCAAAAGTTTTAGGCACACTATTTATTTATTTATTTATTTATTTATTTATTTATTTATTTATTTATTATATAATCGTTGTATTGATTTATTTATTTATTTTTTTATTTTATGACCGCTACATTATCGATTCCCAAACATCAGTTTTCTAGCACAAAATGAAATGTTTCAGAAAAATGTTTTGTTAGTAAAGAAAGCAGCATATTACGTATGAGACATTTTTCAGACCAAAGAAAACACAATGAAGGCTGCTGAGTTTTGCTGCAAAAATAAGAAGCGAGTGCGATAGTTAAAGTCTCCAGAAGAACAGTGTCTGTTTCTGCAACATGCTCAATAAAACTTGCAGCTCATTTCCTTTATAAAACTGCACTAACTGTACCGGAGACTACTGTTTTTATCTGTGTTTTTTTTTTTGTCACGCCAAATATTGACTTTGTTTCATTCACTACTGTTTACTCATCTTTACAAGTATTATTTTTTTCAAATGTAGAAACATTACATTTCATTTCATCATTTTGAAGGAATCTTTGCTCTACAGCATTTCTACAGCTTAAACCTTTTTTTGCACAGTAGTGTATCAGTAGGCGAAGTGTTACAAAGGATTGTATCAGTAGGCGAAGGATTTTGTCTTGAGGGAAATTTACCATCATGAAAAGGTCAATTAAACATCCACCGCTTCCCAGTGTTGATCATTCCCTTATGGGGGAAGTTCTTCTTGCTTAATTTATTGACCTTAATGACCTTAATTGACCTTTATTTATAGATATAAAAAAGCCCTTGATGAGGTGTCCCAGCCTCCTGTAACCTGGCGGGTGGCTACGTGATCATACCCTCCTGGAAACTGAAATATGAAACTCTGCTATTCTGAGCGGAGAGAACATCTGAACGCTCCTGGATAAGACACACTCGTAGGAATCGAGGGCAGTGCTGTGACGTGACAAACGCTAGCTTTTACTTTACAGTCGCTATCAGGAATTACAGAAACAATGGCATGACTGCACTAGGATCCGGTGAGTGTTAGCTGATGGAGCATAGATAATATATACCGTATATGTTGTTGGTGGTCTGTAAAAGCCTGTTAGGTTCTCTTGAGGTTCCCATAGCCGGGAGGGTGTCCCTGGATACAAAAGGTTTGAGAACTGCTGCAATAAATGGCTTCAAATTTGTAATTGCCTTCAAGAACTGTGCCTTTATTTACATATACATAGTAGATGTAGAAACGATGAAATGTAGTGCACAGAGCTTCTAGGAAACAGGACGTTTGTGACAAAACAAGCAAAGGGTTTTTGCCCCCCCCGTGGATGCAGGAGAAGAAACCAGTAGATGTTCAAACCATATGATGATTTAGCTCTTACCAAAACATGACTGAGTGGAAATGAGCATCAATAACTGCAATACATTTCATTCATCATATAATCTGACCGAGCATGAGATGATTATCAAGTGCTTATGAAAATCATGAGACCCACAAACTAATGCAAGGTGATGGTGTTCTGTACATTTCATACACTTTGAAGCCGATTCCACACGCAGAAAACTTTGGCAACAAAGTTTGACCCTTAGCATTGAATGTCTGGAATCAATTAATCGACTCTCTTTGGGATTGACTTCGACTTGAAGCAGAGACTGGATATTGATTTGATGACTTGACATAAGATATATTCAAAATAGTGTTTGCCAGGGCTACTGGGTCAGCAGAGTAGTTTTAACTACTTACTAAGCACATTGATTCAAACACATTTTGTAACTCGCTGTCCAGCATTTCATAATATACACGCTTCCTGACTTTGGCTTTGACGTGAGAAATCATTCGAGTCCATGAGTCATTTTCAACCCACGGAGTTGTCAAAGTAACTACTGATTTGCCAACATAGCACAAAATAATATTTCTCGATGAATGTCTTCAACTTGTGTTCCTTTCCTTTGTGCTCCTGTCCCTTTTTCTTTTTCTCTTTTTTTTCCCCTTTTTTTTTGGCATCTGATAGCTTTTCATTGTTTCCTTTGGGGAGATTGTGAGAGACCCAGTCAAACACTGATTTCAGGGTTCAGAAAATGTCTGCAGAACAAGGGGGGGTGTTCAGTTTGTGGTTAGTAGATCAGATCTCAGAAGACGTGATGAGAAGAGATGTTCTTCTTAACAACTTAACCAGGCTGGAATTGTTCTCACGGACATGTTTCCCGGAACCCAATGATCAATGTGCAGCTGAAGGTCTTATTTTTTTGCAATTCTATAATTTCCATGTTACGACTGCTTTGAATTCTTTTTCCACCACAGGATATTAAAAGCAAATAAACATTTGCTGGAATAAAAGCTGTGGGCTCGGTTATATGAAACATGGACAGTCTGAAATACCGCCTTTTGATCTGGAGTTTCTTGGCGTCCTTGTAATGAAATGTCCTTTAGCAGCTGAGCCACATTTGAGATCTTCCTGTTTTTCCCAGGACACACTGCCCAGAGGGTACTTGTCAGCACTTCTTCCTTCATACCGGGAGGAATTACACTTTATCCCCTTTCCTTCCTCTGTCTCAGTCTCCGGGCAGCTGTGCACTCGGCGTTCCTGCAGCACATCAACCGGTCACTTCAGCTTTACATCAACTTTATTTCTATAATGAAAGCAACACCCTTCCACCTGGTGCAAGCGACAAAAATAGAACAAACCGAATCTACATTGATTTTTAATATTGTCCAATTTCCTATTTTGTTTTTTCTTTTGTCCCAGCAAATCTCCAAAGTGAATGGCAAGATGCCACCATTTTCCAGTTTCCCATGGAATAAATGTATTTAATTTATGAGAGTCACACCTTCTTAATCCAGTATCACTACTCTGCTAGTTTGCATCCATATCTTCTATCCACCATGTCTAGAATGTTCCCACCTAGTGCTTGATATGATTAATGATAAGATTGGGATTTGCAGATGGATTCATCTTAATGGATGCCAACTTGGAGGCTTTAAACGTGCCGGAAAACAGTGTCTGCAGCTTTAATATCAACAAAAATCAATTGTGTTGTATCTTGTAATATGTGTTTCCTTTTAGGAGGTTTTGTAGTCTAGTCTTTATACGAATATTAATAGCCTGTATCTGTCTGTCTGATTTCACAGCCAAACATATAAAGCCTACAGTACACCCCTCCAAACCATGAACAACTCTACTGTCAGTTGGCGGTAGTTAGGGGGCAGGATAGGACAATGGAATACTGTACATAATCTCATAAGCTTAGCTTGGACCCCTAATTAGACATTTTTGTAGTCACTATGTGGTAATTCACATGGAGTGTTTGGAGCCCTACGTTATTACAGGGCTGATGCACGCTTGGTGCTTGGACCCCTGTAATCCAATCTGTAAGTACAGAGCTATAGCATAATCAGTGCTTGGAACCCTAGTTGGAATAAAAAGACTACTCTTAAATGATGTACTTCCAGTAAGAAGATCTAGACTCACTGTAGGGTTTCTCACATTGAGTGCTGTGGCACGGTGCTGGGGTCCACATTTTCCCCTCTGCTGTGTTTTGTGGTCTGCTTTTTAGCTGAGGCATCATTTATCATGTGTCATGTGACACCTTATTTATGTATAATTGCAAGGTTTTAAATGTCATTTCCACTATACTGCCAACACTGTATATATTTTTTGCGAAGCATAAATGACAGTTTAACGCATGTAAAATATAAATGCCGTCAGTGGCGGCTTGTCAATGGGAGCAAATGAGAGGGAAAACACCGGTGTTTCTATCAGTCGTTCAGCAAATGTGAATATTCATACAGTCCTGATTTGCAACTCCATCCATTCTAAATGATTTTATGATCTCTTTAGAGTGGCCAGAGATTTGATCGTGTCGCTGTGACTGAGATAAGTTGATCACTCACCTTTCTAGATGTTGCGCAATCATGCGGCACATGCGAGCGTGCTACCACACTCGGCTTTCAAGTTATTGGTAAAAATGAGATATAATAGGAGTCCATAGGGGCAGAATTGTCACTGCACCATTTTTGTGCTATGAACAATTTTAATGGGGAAGGAGCCGCAGACATGACTGTTAATGGCTGGATTGCCAGATTGAGCTAGTTTAAAAATACTCTTGGGCCGCCATGAATTAAATCTAGCTAATTTCCACACAAAAAAGGCAAAGTGTAAGTGTGCCTATTATGATGTATAGAAACCTTTCTGTTGCAAAGATTGGGAGATGTAAAGCTGGATTATTATAAAGCAGATTATTGAGTTTATTGTGTCTATATTATCAAAAATATGGCCACGCAAAAGCTGAGGAAAAGAATTCGTAGGTCTCCCATCACGTGTGATAGCTTCTCAGTAAAAGTAAAATCTATGTTCGCATGAGCTACTGTAGTTTTATACATTTCTGATCCATGGACATTACGCAGTCCATGCTCATGCAGTAGTTTTGTATCAATAGCTCTATCCTGTACTACTTTCAGAGCTGCGGGATATCCATTACGAGCAGCAGGGCTGGTGTAATTGAACACCTTCCTTCATAAAACAGCACGCTTCAGCACGGCGTTCTTCGATTACATCCGTTTCATCCTGCTCGCTATTTCCAAAAAACGGACCCCTCGGCCTTCTGTGCAAACATATTCAGTGGTGAAAACACCACCACGGCTTTCCCACACTGTGATCTTCTTCCTCTTTTATGAGGTCACAGACTTTACCGTGTTGCCGGTCGTGTGAACACCTGGCTGTGTGGACTTCGTGTCGTGTTCAGTGCTGACTCCGCTGGGACGTGTACACAATGCTTTGATGGAGAAACCTCAAAGCATAGCCTGGTGTATATAAAAAGATCATAAAGACCTGAGAGTGAAAGACTGCCAGGCTTCGTTTCTGAGTTGGCAACAGGAGATTCACAACAAAACCCAATGCCCTTGGATACAAATAAGTTCATATAGTCAAACAATTGACTGAAAATGAACAGGGGTGTGTTTTTTTTTTTTTTGTTTGTTTGTTGTTTTTTTTTTCTTCCTTTTTTTCCTCCCTCCTCACCACAGATGTAGTCTACCACGCAAGACCTGTTTAATGCCTGGCATCTGCTTTTTAGTCTTTTTCTCTCAGGAAAAAAAAAAGGCACTGAACTGTATTGTTACTTGTCACTGGGGTGGTACCTTCAAGCGTACACATTTTGCACCTTTAGTGTATATATCTTTTACCTCAAAAGGTGAATGTATTGTACTTTTAGCTAACTCTCTAATCATAAAACGAATTACAGTTTACTTACAGTATCTCACAAAAGTGAGTACACCCCTCACATTTTTGTAAATATTTGATGATATCTTTTCATGTGACGACACTGAAGAAATGACACTTTGCTACAATGTAAAGTAGTGAGTGTACAGCTTGTGTAACAGTGTAAATTTGCTGTCCCCTTAAATTAACTCAACAGACAGCCATTAATGTCTAAACCGCTGGCAACAAAAGTGAATACACCCCTAAGTGAAAATGTCCAAATTGGGCCAGTCCATCACCTTCACCCTCAGCTTCTTTAGCAAGGCAGTGGTCGTCTTGGAGGTGCGTTTGGGGTCGTTATCATGCTGGAATACTGCATACTGATCATGCTCTGCTTCAGTATGTCACAGTACATGTTGGCATTCATGGTTCCCTCAATGAACTGTAGCTCCCCAGTGCCGGCAGCACTCAAGCAGCCCCAGACCATGACACTCCCACCACCATGCTTGACTGTAGCAAGACACACTTGTCTTTGTACTCCTCACCTGGTTGCCGCCACACACGCTTGACACCATCTGAACCAAATAAGTTTATCTTGGTCTCATCAGAGCACAGGACCTGGTTCCAGTAATGAAGCAGAGCATGATCAGTATGCAGTATTCCAGCATGATAACGACCCCAAATACACGTCCAAGATGACCACTGCCTTGCTAAAGAAGCTGACGGTGAAGGTGATGGACTGGCCAAGCATGTCTCCAGACCTAAACCGTATTGAGCATCTGTGGGGCATCCTCAAAGGATGGTGGAGGAGCACAAGGTCTCAAACATCCACCAGCTCTGTGATGTCGTCATGGAGGAGTGGAAGAGGACTCCAGTGGCAACCTGTGAAGCTCTGGTGAACTCCATGCCCAAGAGAGTTAAGGCAGTGCTGGAAAATAATGGTGGCCACACAAAATATTGACACTTTGGGCCCAATTTGGACATTTTCACTTAGGGGTGTACTCACTTTTGTTGCCAGCGGTTTAGACATTAATGGCTGTGTGTTGTTATTTTGAGGGGACAGTAAATTTACACTGTTACACAAGCTGTACACTCACTACTTTACATTGTAGCAAAGTGTCATTTCTTCAGTGTTGTCACATGAAAAGATATCATCAAATATTTACAAACATGTGAGGGGTGTACTCACTTTTGTGAGATACTGTATGTATGACAAATCATTGTTAAATGTACAGCGGTGCTTGAAGGTTTGCGAACCCATTAGAATTTTCTAGATATCTGCATAAATATGACCTAAAAGCTCATTAGATTTTCACACAAGTCCTAAAAGTAGACAACAAGAACCCAGTTAAACAAATGAGACAAAAATATTATACTTGGTGGTTTTATTTATTGAGGAAAACGATCGAATATTACACATCTGTGAGTGGCAAAGGTATGTGAACCTTTGCTTTGAGTATCTGGTGTTGACCCCCCATGTGATCCATGCCACACATCGGCGTGGAGGAGTTTTAGCCTGTTCCTCGGTGCAGAACAGTTTGAATTCTGGGATGTTGGTGGGTTTCCTCACATGAACTACTTTCTTCAGGTCCTTCTACAACATTTCTTTTGGATTAAGGTCAGGACTTTGACTTGACCATCCCAAAACATTAACTTTATTCTTCTTTAACCATTATTTGGTAGAACGGCTTGTGTATTTAGGGTCGCTGTCTTGCTGCATGCCCCACTTTCTCTCTTGAGTCAGTTCATGAACAGATGTCCTGACATTTTTCCTGTAGAATTGGCTGGTGTCTGTCTGACTGTGGATCGGTGGATTCCAAAACTCTTTAGAAATGGTTTTGTAACTCTTTTTCTGAGGTCCTCAGAAATCTCTGTTGTTCATGCCATGATACACTCCCACAAACGTGTTGCCAGACATTCAGTTCAATTCAACTTTATTTGTATAGCGCTTTTTACAATGGACATTGCCTCAAAGCAGCTTTACAGAAACATATGCAGGATGCAGATTTTAAGTGTGTGGCTTAATCCCTATTGAGCAAGCAATTTACTGTGAATGTCTGGCAACTCCAGGAGTTTTTGAAATGGAAATAAAGCCACGTTGACCTTCCTAAATAAGACAAGCCACCTGAAAATGCTTAAGCCCACTGTTAAGGCGTTCATTTTAAAGCAACCAGAGCTGTAATGTACCTGTAGTTATTTTGGTATGAATGTACTTGTATGAACGTCTGCAACCAGACACGTAATTCGCTTTCATCCGTTTCTTTTTCAGCACTGCTCGGAGATGATGCCAGCAGCAGCCTCGACCTGAGCTAGCTCCCTTTCTGACTGAGGGAAAGGGGCAACGAAGGAGCAGGGAAGTGATGGGGGAAACTGATGACGAGCGGAGCTCTCAGGCCAGCCAGCTGTTTGAGAACTTCGTTCAGGCCTCCACGTGTAAAGGCACCCTCCAGGCTTTCGGCTTGCTGTGCAGGCTGCTGGAGCTCGACCCGGCCGATCACCGAGGCTTTTACAGCAACCTGAAAGCGGCCGTCACCTCTTGGAAGGCCAAAGCCCTATGGACCAAGCTGGACAAACGAGCCAACCACAAGGAGTACAAGAAAGGCAGAGCATGCGAAGACGTCAGGGTATGTAACGAAATTAAAATGCAATATACATATGTTATATGATTTGATACATTTCAGGAAAAAACATGCATTACAGAAAATGTGCCTGATGAAATTGACAGATAAAATGGTCCTATTCTTCTTTCCTGTAAGTCTCTTAAAGCTAAAACATCTCATGTCAAGCCAATTAGTGATATTGCTGATGGACGATTACAGATTATTCATTTTTACATTAATTTTGGCCTTTAGTCAACCTGTTTATCCAGACTGATCCACTTTGCTCTTAAAGCTGTTGAAGTCTAATGATACTGAGATTATCATGTGTCTTGGTAGTAAAATTGGAAATTTGAACTCCTGTACTTGTAACAAAAACATTCTGACTTTAACTCCTCACCAAACTCGCTGTTGTGAAGCCGTGCTAGTGTAAACGGGAAGCGTAAGAAGCAGCATAAGTCAAATAACTCATTTTCATATCCATTTGTTAGTCAAATCAGGTTGTCAGGTTTTATCTGACCCACATCTGACATTCTGGTGTTGTTGATTTCTGTATGTTCTTCGTGGATACATGGGGAAATGGAAAGAATGCTGTTTTCAAATCGGTGGTGTCACTGGAGGTTGCTACCAGAAGTAACCTTCGAACTGGTCAGAGGTCAGAAGGTCAAGAGTGGCTTTTTCAGCTTCTCGGTTATTCATTTTAGTCTTCCTGAGGCTGTACTTGATCTGCACATTGCTGATGAGGAATTGAAAGCTAATTAGTCTTATTTGTTTGTAGATCCACATGATTGTTAATAGTTTTTGTCTTTTGGTAAAAAGTGTGATGTAGAAATGAGACTGGATTCATGCTGATAACAGTGTAATGGTATAAACTGAATGCTGTGGTTTGTAAGCCACATACAGTGAAGTTCACTAGTGCATAAGCTTGGGATTAGGACCTGCCTGAGAACAGTGGCTGATTTGTGCAGATCTTAAAATGGTGGCATAAAGCATGTATTTCAAAAGGAACGTAATCTTCCAGCAGAGTTTTGGAAATCAGGCAGTGCCTGAATGTTAAGATGAGGGCTTCTCAAAATAGGGGTCATGACCCCACGTCTCCTTTTTTTCATTAATTTATTTTACAGATTAATATTAGAAATATTGATGTGTGTGAATATTTTTTCAATGGTACTGGGAGCCACATTGAAATTGAGTGTACATGCTGTTCCAGTACGTTCACTATCCCGACACGCCGCAGTAGTGTAATTAGGGTCTAAAATTGAACAAGCTTCTGTACTCCAAAATCACATGTAATATTCTTGACAATTATCGAGTGCTAACTCGAACCAGTTTTCCTATTACAGTTAGCATTTCAATTTTTAAAATCCTCTCACGTTGCCTATGAACCTACCATAAGGTCTGTTTTGCTTACCAGCCCTCTGGATTTTCTAGATCAGCAAATACTTTTGAAATGTAAGATCAGAGTTTTTAAGCTCATGACAACAGTCACGATGACGTACAGGTTTTAAGAGAGACAGAACTGTTGCGATGGTGTGTTTAACATCGCCGAGCACTAAGTCACTAAACATTTTTGCAGTTTGACTTGACCTTCCTGACAGGGATGTTTTGACTCTGTGTTATCCCTGGAGTGCTGTTTTTAATCCTCCAGATGTA
>NC_030423.2:20486402-20538902 GCF_001660625.3 Ictalurus punctatus
GCACCACATCTCGTCTTTCATAGTGAAACTATACTCGGCTTAATGAAGACAAGGACATGACACACATTTCACATTTTAAAAAGTTGTGCTGGTCTGTGTCAGATAGTTTCTGGGATATGATGTTATTACAGATGGTGATCATCATCTTCCCTCGTGCACTGATGAATTAATGACCTGTCTGTAATTGAACATGTTCTGAGCACACACTAGATGCTACACGGGCTTTGTCTTTTTCCTCAGAAGCGTAGATTTTCCCACAAAAAGCTTAGAATTCTGACTTACATGGACATAAACATCAATATGCAGGTCATAAGTAGGTCAAGAGCTTTTACAGCTGTCGTGACTAAGTGTGCGTGTGTGTACAGCGACACTCGTATGCCTTCCACACCTGTCCGATGACCGATAACGATGGATCACCGTCTTCTATTAGGCTCTGCGTCAGGCGGCATCACAGCACCCTGTTTATTATTTTCCTGCAACAGCACGTCCTCGGGTGTTCATCCCTTGCTTATAGACACTTTATGGACTCAGTGAAGCAGCTGTCATGGTCCGGAAGATGATCACTTGTGACTGCTCTGACGCATGCTTCAATCGCACACCATTTAAAGCTTGCGTTCAAGACTTGACCTCTTTTTAAGGGTACACGTTGTGGTACTGTAAATTTTATTGTAGATTAATCATAAAATAATCAAAGTCGGTCTTATTCGAGAAGAAAGGTTATTGTGTGATTGTGTAGCGTGTGCAAAGATCAGTCCAAAGGTGAAGCCATTTAACAGGTTGGACAGTGTCGACGAACATGGACGTGTCTCAACTTGGCACAAGCTCCTGAGCTGGTTTATGCTCAAATATGGTCCTAACTGAGACGATGTCATTTCAGAAGTCATTCTTTCTCGCCTGCATTTTGGACAGAGTTAATGACGCAATTTTATTTCATGAGATCATTTTCATTCCTTTAACAGTCCGTGTAAGCAAATATGAAATTGTTTAGGTTTGTTTATGGAAACGCTAACTCGATTTCAGATGAATACCTCGAATTTAAGAATATAATGAAACGATTTAGTCATCAGCTTGGCATGGACAAATGAGATTTTTGCTAGCTTTAGCCAATAATGTTATCAGCATTTTTTTCCTTTAATGCGTGCACATAAAGAGGAGGTGTTTATGTAGAAGACTGGGTTGCCAGATTAGACTGGTTGTGTGTACTTTACTTTTTCATTATTGATTGATTTGTTTTCGGTGGGGAGCACACACACACACACGCTTGCCTCGCACCTCCAGGGTTGGGGCTCGATTCCCACCTCTGTCCTGTGTACGCAGAGCTTGCATGCTCTCCCGGTGCTTCCAGGGTTTCCTCTGGGTACTCTGGTTTCCTGCCCAGTTGGAAGACGTGCGTTGTAGGCTGACTTGGCATCTCTAAATTGTCCGTAGTGTATGAATGGGAGTGTGTGGGATTGTGCCCTGTGATGATTTGGCACCCCGTCCCGGGTGTCCGACCCATCTTATGCCCCAAGTTCCCTGGGATAGGCTTCAGGCTCCCTATGACCCTGTGTTGGATAAACGGCAAAGAAAATGGATGGTTGACTTCACTACAAACTAGAGATGGCACAAGATCACTTTTTTTTTTCTTCTTTTTTTTCTTTCTTCTTTTCCAATTTCAATATTGACGTATGACACCAAATAACCAAAACAATCTGATATTGTTCTCTTTAAAAACTACTAAGCTTTGAAATGTTTGTTTTTTTGTTTGTTTTTTCATTCACTGAAGCACTTATTCTAACATTTTAAACGCTTTCACACAAGATATATTCATTGTAAATTTAATAAAGTGTAAAGCGTAATATAATAAAAATCAATCCTACCAAAAGGAAAAACATTCAAGTCTCGCTTAATGTCCAGAAAGAAATTCCTTTCTGAATCCAATTCCAACCTTTGCCATTTGTTTCAGGATCCGATATCTGGTATGTTTTCTCAGATATCCGATCCGCCATTTTAATTAATTTTTTTATTTATTTTGGCAATGCCGACACTGTGATTAGGATCAGTGCCAATTATGCTACAAACCATTTTGGACTGTAGAAAATTAATTCTAAACTAAATAGCAATCTGCTCATGGTTAAATACTCAAAACCGATTGGATTTACTACATTTGGACATTTGCTACATGATCTGGCAACCCTGATAGTAATTTGTATTAGAAGTAGAATGTTTACTCATACTACACCTTGTAGTTTGAAGCTTTTTTTTTTTTTTAATTTAAGAAATAGCAACCAGAGTTATCCTGTAATGTAATATAATATTAAGGTCAGGAGTGGACAAATTCATGAAAATTTCATGAGCTGGGTCACTGAGCAAGTGAAAGCTCTAATTGGATGGTCAGCCTCTCATGTTTAGGTTGCCTGGAAAATAACGCTACTGGTAACTATCTAAATTAACTCTAAAATGTGGACGCGGAGGTAATTTTATCCCAGTGTATGGCGGGCGAGTTGGCTAGATACTTGAATTAATGCAGACTAACAAAAATGAGTACTCCTTAATTACCCATGTAGCCATAGCATTATTCTGTCCTGATAGCTTTGATTCGGATGTAATGTAAACAAAAGTCTTTGGATAAAACTTTGTCTGTGAGCTATATTTAAACCTGCGCTGAGAGTCAGCAGGGTTGAAACTGATTTGTCCACCTCTTTAGGTAATTTTTTTTTTTTTTTTTAAGTTACATTTTTGTACATCATCGAACCAGCTATCAATTTTTTTTTTTTTAATATTTAAAAGGGGGGGGTGGGTAAGTACATAAAAATATTTACGATCTAGCACACCTAACAAGCTTCCAGGGGTGGATGAATAGAAAACAAGCAGCTGTGGAGTAAAAAATTTATTTATTTATTTATTTATTTATTTATTTATTTATTTTTGTATGAACTGCTTGAGCATTAACCAACTGAGCCAGCAGGTTCAATCGGCTCGTTCATTCCTCCGTTTGTCCGTTCCTCCGCAGTGTCTGATCATCGGCGGAGGCCCCTGCGGGTTGCGTACAGCTATAGAGTTAGCTCTCCTCGGCGCCAAAGTGGTGGTGATCGAGAAGAGGGACTCGTTCTCCAGGAACAACGTTCTCCATCTTTGGCCTTACACCATCCACGACCTCAGGAACCTCGGCGCTAAGAAGTTCTACGGCAAGTTCTGCGCCGGAGCCATAGACCATATCAGTAAGTGTAAACTGTACATGTGTAATTAGATATACGTTTCGAAGAATGTACAATTCGAAATAGTGTGTTGCATAAATACCCCCCCCCCCTTTCATTACGCACCATTTTGTGGGGGTTCATCACAAAAAAGCCAACTTTCTCATGATAATTTGTCTTAATTTTTTGCGCTTTTTTTTAACCAGAGTTGGTGCTGTATTATATTAATTTATAGTATTTATTCATATTGTATTCCCCTCATTTTTTCTTTCTAACATTGAGTTTGTATGGCCTGTGTGTGACTGGCTCTTTTGCCCTCATGTACCCCCACCCCCCCAATAACCAAAGAAGATGCAAAAATATCATGTCTCTGCCAGACAATAATGCAAATCTGTCGGTTTCTCAAGCAGCTTGTGCCTATTCAGAAAGTATTCGTAGTCTGGTAATACTCCGGCGACATCCTCCGCTTTTCGCATCTTAAAAATAATGAGTCAGCAGACAGCCACGCCCACCTCTGAGCCGTTAATACGTTTATGGTTTCTTAGAGTATTATCTCAGGTTTTCTGCTGGACATTCATCAGCTGATGTTGACGTGACGTGGGGTTTATTAGGTGTGTTGTTTTTTGTACGTTTAGGTATTCGTCAGCTGCAGCTGATCCTGCTGAAGGTGAGTCTCATCGTCGGGGTGGAGGTGCACCTCAACGTCGAGTTCCTCAAACTCCGGGAGCCGCCTGAAGAGCAGGGAAATGACGGTGAGCATGATCTAGCCGGCCAATCAGCATTCCTGTCCAAACATAGGCCATGTGGCCAAAAGTTTGTGGATGCCGGAGCTCTGTGCAGGACACTAAAGGATTCTCAAAGCCAAGGAACATTTGGAAAAACTCAAAACATGTCACAGGAACATAGTGTGGGTGGTTAATGGTGATACTGAGAAGGTTTTCACGTCATTGCCACTCAGCGCTTGCATAGCGTTAGATAAGTTTACAGCTCCGCTATATATAGACCGTGCACCATCAGGTTTGTGCGGAACCTCTACCTACGTAGCCTTAGAACTATAGAGGTCAGGCATTTCTGCTTTTCATACTGTCATTTATACGAGCATGGTGTTTCTGTGTATGTGTTGCAGGTCCTGGATGGAGAGCAGAAATGCATCCCGCTAGTCACGCCATCTCCGACTACGAGTTCGATGTGTTAATAGGAGCGGACGGACGGAGAAGCACGCTAGACGGTGAGCGACACGCGCTCATGCTCACTCAGTAAGACTTCCATCATGTGAGTTTAAGCACCATTAGCCTCCAGCATGGATTTCCTGACCAGTCGAAAGTCCTTATGAGCCTCTCCTGCCACTGGAATCTAACAGGTCTAGGTGAAGTTACTAGGAATAAAGATTACACGCCCTCTCTCCTTAGTCATATCAGAGCGCAAGCGGTGTACAGTTAATACAGTCTGCTTAAAATAGAATAAAGTCATCAGCAGAACTTGACAGTTAAATCTATATTTACTGTTCTCAACTAAATTAACCCTGTGTGCTGAGAAATACAGAAAGTACAGTAGTTCTGTGCTGTTTAGGTAGATATTTAGGCCGTCTCTAAATATACAAAGCCTTTCTAGTTCATATGCGTTTCCTACCGAGCTAAAATTAGATCTACGCGTAGACGAGTTTCCTGTTTGTGGACAGTTTCCAGAACGGTCCAAGAACCACCAAATGAGACCTTCGGATTGTAAGGTTTTCTCGTTTGATCAAGTGGGCGCTTAGAGAAATGTGAAGTCGCATCAGTTTGCTAACAGTTTCTCACCTCATAAACATTTAGTGCCTATTCTGGAAATTTGAGAAGGTCACTTCTGGAGCAAGTGAGCAATTCATCTCCTCTGATAGAAGGAGAAACTGCCGAACAAGCGGAAGATGCTGAAACTGTTGCGCTCCAAGCTGGATGGACGTGTGGAGACGCCAGGGATAAGATTATGACCGAGATAAGATTCACTTAACTGTAGAGTTCATGAATGTAATCGATTTGTTAATTATTCCTAGTGGAAAGAAAAACGCCCTTTTACATGCAACGGTAATAGTCGAGATATGGCTTGTCTAAGACGTGTAAATGACGGGAAAAAAAAAATATGACCTGTTGTCATCGTACACCTCCTTGCAATTTGCCAACGATTGCCAGTCTTTTGTATTATAGAATGGCACATACTTCTTATCCATTTATAGTTACGTTTAACGTTGTGGAACGTCCGTGAAACAATTGAGTTCCTGTCCACAGCCTGTCTTTCTCTCTCTCTCGAAGACAGACAAACACAGCTCGACTTGTTGCCGAGAACCTGGAAACCTTTCTGTCCGTTAACTGATGTTACAAAGCACCGTTTATTTGGAGTGTCCACCATGTATGTTGTTACTATAGAAAGAATAATGTATAAGAAGAGACCATTAAAGGCAATCAAATTGTTAAGCACACACTTCAGATAACAATTTAAATGAGATGACACACATACTTTGTCATGATCTGGGATACTGATGGTGGGTATCGGATCAGTGCCACGTCTGATGTGTCTGGCTACTTCACTCACCAGAGTCGATGGCAGTCTGATATTTAAAGGTCACCATCAGTAGGCTGATGGTGACCTGTAATTAAGCACCTTTAAAGCATCCTGGTTTAGTCTTTAACTCTCCCACCCTCTCAGCCAGAGCCATATCTCCCTGTAGCTCTCGCCTGGTTTTCCACTGGCGCTAAGCAGGGTTGAGCCTGGCCAGTACCTGGATGGGAAACTTCCTGGGGAAAAGGTTGCTGCTGGAAGTGGTATTCGTGAGGACAGCAGGTGGGGCTCACAGGTGTGGTCTGTGTGGGGCCCCAGTATAGTGACGAGGACACTACTGTAAAAACAGCACTGTCTTTTGGATGAGACATTAAACCGAGGTCCTGACTCTCTGGTCATTTAAAAAAAAAAAAAAAAAAAAAAAATCCCATTGGCCCTCTAATAATCTCCATCTCTGAATTGGATAGATCACTCTCTCTTCTGTCCACTAGTAGCTGGTGTGTGGTGGGCGTCTGCCGCACTACGGCTGTCGTCACATCATCCAGGTGGATGCTACACACTAGTGGTGGTTAAGGAGACCCCCACCCCCCATACTATGTAAATGGCTTTGAGTGTCTAGAAAGGTGCTGTATAAATGGAACACTACCTAACTAACTAAATCCCACTCGGTAGGGAAGGAACGCGAGTGGCGTAAGTGTCTCTGAAGCCTCGCTGTCGACACGTGAAACTTCTGAACTGTGCTGAAAATATCAGTTTTAATATTTAATCTTGTGGCCGAATGCATGTTTTTTTTTTTCTTGTTTTTATAGCTACATGCCAAAAAATATAAATTGTTGAAATGAAATGCGTTTTAGAGTTTAAAATAATTTCTGATGATGGTTTTTATATTATATTATATGATTTTTTCATTCAAAAATTTTCACAAGCATTTTAACATATTAAAGGTGCATTAGGTAAGATTATTCTCAAAGATAAGGTCTCTAATGGTTAGGTGGGTTTGACATTTAAATAATCGCCACCCATGTTTATGAAGCTCCACCCCCAGGATCTACCATAGTGTCTATAAAATGATTGACAGGAGGCGCATCCAAACGCATGCTAGCATTCCTGACGGGAAGTCCGTTTTCCAAACAGGTTTTCTCAGCGACTTGGTGCACTTTTGCTAAGGCTACGACGTAATCTATAGTCGTTGTTTTTATTATGTTCTACAGGTTATATGTACAAGTAAGGAATAAAAGAAATGAACTGATAAGGAAATCGTATAGGAAATAATTTGTTAAAGGTCTTTCTTTTTCTTTTTTTTTATTTCTCTCCTCTTCATGATTCCTTCCCCTTCTCTCTCCTGTTCCTTTTTCTGCATCATCCTGGCTCCAGGTTTCAGAAGGAAGGAGTTTCGAGGCAAGCTGGCCATCGCCATCACGGCCAACTTTGTGAACCGCAACACCACAGCGGAGGCGAAAGTGGAGGAGATCAGCGGTGTGGCCTTCATCTTCAACCAGAAGTTCTTCCTGGAGCTTAAGGACGAAACGGGCGAGTTCACATCCTTTCAAAAGCTCGCGGCTTTCGTTCTGTCCTGTTCGTCAGCTCGCGTGTCCTGCACATACAAATAAATCATTTATGTACTACACGATGGGATTTCAGCAACTACTCTCAACTGAATTCATCGTAGTTATAAACAGACTTATGAATTATTATCTGAAGCACTTGAATTGATCTTAATTTCTTGTAATTGAATGATGTATCTCCTATCCTAATGAATCATTCAAGTCTGCTGTCTTGTGGGGTTTTTTTTTTTTTTTAATAGTACAGACACCCAAGTGATAATTAGATGGGAAATTCTCTAGTGCTAAATTCAGGATTATGAGTCAAGATGGCTGCATTCTTCCCTTCAGTTTATATCCCACAGTATTAAACCATTCTCCATGAAGAGACACAGTAAAGTTTCTTTCTTTCGTTTTACACAGGGATTGATTTGGAGAATATTGTATACTACAAGGACAACACTCACTACTTTGTCATGACCGCGAAGAAGCAGAGTTTGCTGGATAAAGGTGTTATTATTCACGTAAGTGCAGGTTTTAATTGAGACTGCAGTTGTTGTACAGAATACATACAGCAGCTTCATTCTGCAAAGTGTCTGTGTGCGTGTGTGTTTCTGGTTTGTACGGGATTGGAGTATTGGGACTCGCTGCTTCTCTGGCCACACTTTATTACTCTCCCCTCAGGGACGAATCGCTCACTACAGCAGTGTGTGTGTAAATCTGGCCCAAGGTTTCTCATGTCAGTGGGACGATTTGCTCACTGAGGGGATTAGAAGGTGATGAGGATGTTCCTTTATTGACTGAAACTCTATCTGGAAGTCCAATGAAGTCCATCTGCTGTGCTTTTCCATACACACATGATGATCTACAGTTAGGAGAGCCCAATATGGAAAACACATTACTGTATCACATTACTAGAAGACATTTCCGGGATGGACAAGATGTATTTTTTGCAGAGACGTTGCTAACGATTCTAGCAACAATAAATCTAATGGATGTGTTGCGAATAGAGTTAAAGCTTTTACTATTTTTAATACTATTAGCACACATTTTAATCTACTTTCAGGAAATCATGTGGACAGCAATATGTTCAATAAATTGTTTTTCAAAAGCCCCTAGTTTGTTTCTTCTTCTGTTTCTCCTGCTTATTACTGCTGTATATTCTCAGTCGTCACTTTCATCTTACTATTCTGCTAGATCATCTTCATCTTCCTATTCTGATAGATCTTCTTCATCCTCTTATTCTGCTGGATCTTCTCCATCTTCCTATTCTGATGGATCTTCTCCATCTTCCTATTCTGATGGATCTTCTCCATCTTCCTATTCTGATGGATCTTCTCCATCTTCCTATTCTGATGGATCTTCTCCATCTTCCTATTCTGATGGATCTTCTCCATCTTCCTATTCTGATGGATCTTCTCCATCTTCCTATTCTGATAGATCTTCTCCATCTTCCTATTCTGATGGATCTTCTCCATCTTCCTATTCTGATAGATCTTCTTCATGTTCACACTCATTACTAATGATACAACGGTAGTAGAAAAGATTCATTTGCTGATCCCTCGCAGAGGCTTTAATGGTAAATGATCTTCCAGGAAGTTTCACAACTGATTGCATTTTTGTTTGTTACATAAATAACAATTCCAACCCACAACCTTTTTGATGAATAGTCTGACCACATAATTTAACATAATTCATAGGGAATAAAAATATGTTCAAGGTATTGTCTTTAAGCCAATCCCTTTCATTGTGCCTTTTTTGACTGCCCCCCCTCCCCCCCTCCCCGATCAGGATTACATTGAGACAGAACGACTCCTGCACAGTGACAACGTCAATCAGGAGGCTCTGCTCTCCTACGCCCGGGAGGCGGCTGACTTCGGCACCAACTACCAGCTGCCATCTCTGGACTACGCCATGAACCACTACGGACAGCCTGACGTAGCCATGTTCGACTTCACCTGCATGTATGCGTCGGAAAACGCTGCACTCATAAGGGAGAAGAACGGACACCAGCTGCTGGTAGCTCTGGTTGGAGATAGCCTTCTGGAGGTGCAAGGATAAAATGATTGACTTTAGTTTGGCCAAATAACATCTCCAAATGTAGTCGATTAGCGGAGATCCACTAAAACTTGCATTAAAACTATGAGGTTAATGTATCTAACAAGTAATGGAAGCTTAGCATTGTTCCAATTACATGTATAACTCATCACACAGGCATCTTAAACGGACTCGTTTGTCATTTCTGAAGTGTTTTATTCCTCTTTATACCACAAGTCACATGTTTTATCAATTTATAGTTGCGCTTAATGCTGTGGAATGTCCATTAAACAAACTCCTGCCATGAGGCATATTTCTTTTTTTTATATTGCTTATATGAAATATTTGTTGTATTGTCTGTCCCTCAGCCCTTTTGGCCCATGGGGACAGGATGTGCTCGAGGTTTCCTAGCTGCTTTTGACACTGTGTGGATGGTGCAGGGTTGGACTCAGGGCAAAGCTCCTCTGGAGCTGCTGTCCGAGAGGTCAGTTTAACCCCCCTGATACTTTTGTAGGATTCGAAATTAATTCAAATCTTCGATATAGTCCAAGTCTTATGCACTGGCAATTTGCCTTGTGTTCAAGTTAGTTGGTAACCGGACCTAGCAAAACTCACCAACCATTAAGAGTTTAAAAGAAAACCTTCAATCCAGCCTTCATCATGTTTTTAAGCATTCTTGGGAAGTACTGTATAAAATCTCAGCTCTGTACACATCCTCATCCCATGTTTGAGTCGATGGTAACAAAGATGTTCATGGTGTTGTACGTGATAGGGAGAGCATCTACAGGCTGCTGCCTCAAACCACAGCAGAAAACATCAGTAAGAACTTTGAGCAGTACACCATCGATCCTGCAACTCGCTACCCCAACCTCAACTCCACCTGTGTCCGACCGCACCAGGTGCCTCTTACACTAACCAACCCACCATTCAATACATTGCTAACAAAATCTTACCATGTTTGTGTCAGTTGCGTGTCTCTTCATTCTACTAACTCAATCTCTGCATCAGGTTCAGCATCTGTACATCAACGGCGAGCAGAACTCGTGTTCACTGGAGCGAAGTGGACCTACACGCAGGTCTGTCAGTATCTCCAGGAAAGGTGAGACGGGTTATTCAAATTAAGCACCACAACAGACAAGTTTTGGGGAGGTTTTTGTTTTTTTAATGGCACTTATTTATTCCACACACCGGACAGCTTCCATTGAATTCCAGGAATGCATGGAATTGCAGAGATGGACAAATCATAGATTCATTAGCTTGCTCCTGGAAACATACAGGCTAACGGAATTTAACCCGGAATATTACGAGCCATTTGTTCCATTATTCTATAAATGCTCAAATTCTTGGGGAATATTCTGTGTAGTCCTAATCCTCATCCTCTCCTTATTTTCGCCCCAGCGTGCTGATAGTGGTGGTGTTGTGGAACAGTTTTGTGCTGCGCTGTTTGGTTTCCATCTGGTCAGTCACTGTCAGTCACCTTTTATTTCCTGATTCATTAAAAAAAAAAAAAGTCTGTACAGGTTAATTATAATTGAATTAGTCTAAATGATTCCTAATGATGACCCAGAATGACCGTTGGCTGATGTGTGTAGTGCAGCAGATGGCAAGTAGGACATGTGTAATGCTATTAATGTGTCGCTGTGTAAAATATATGACTCATCTGGAACCTGTTATTTTTAAACATGCGTTTCAAGTAAAAATGCGCTTTAAAAGTCAATAGTGTTTTTCTCTGATCAGTGGACTGAAGGGGAAAAAATCTGCTTTCTCGAAAGCCTTCTCACGAACACTTAGGCAAGGCGGGTTTATTTATACAGCTCATTTAATACACAAAGGCATTTCAGACTGCTTTGCATAAATAAATGCAACGTGCATTAGGAGGAATTTAAACACAAAGTGACATGATAAAATTAGAAAATAAGCAGAATATCTCGAGTCAGTTTTATTCCAGACTTTTCCAGTGAGGAAGAAGCGAAACCTCTAACATAAGCAGTCCTTGCAGATTTTCTGTCCAATCAAATGCTCTCTCGAAGCTGGTGTCCCACCCCCAATGTTGCCAAAGTTGCTGCTGTTAAGCGAGAGAAATCATATCAGTAAGCATGGGTTGTAAATGCGTCCTTGCTGTTTGAACGTGTGTGTTTTATTCAACTAGAAGTCTGTTGAGAAGGAAACGGCTTGAATTCATTCACTTTTTCAATCGGTTCTAAACAAAAAAGCCGGCTTAGAGGTAAGCTAAATGCTATTGACCATTTAAAAAGAGGGAGGAGCCACTTGATATGTCCTGCCCTGACTTTCTGTTACACTGGAAATTAGATCAGCACATCAAATAATGTGCAGGAAATTCAAGGCACTTTACGGGGTCTTTTAAAGCATAAATAAGAAATTTAAAAACACATTGGGGGGGAAAAATCTTGAACAAAGGGATGCTTTAAAACTTGCATGGTTAAATAAAGACTGGGGGTTGGTGGGTTGCAGTGCTACAAAATGAAAGTGTAAGAGTTCAGTTGCAGGCACCCAAAAAAAGAGAAATGTTTTTAATTATGACAACACACTACCAAGCAAAGAGGAGTTGTTAAACCCCAAGCCTGCTTGTCCCAGGTGACTGGGCGAGAGATTTGTCCATCTCTGCTCTAAGCATACAAAAAATACCGAAAGTCGCATATCCCGTAGAGAGTTACGTAGAGCACGTGTGTCTTGCCACGTCTCTCAGCACTGGCAGCGTTCGCATGGCGTGCTGGCAGAGCCACATTCATATCTCTCTTCCTAACTGAATTCTCATGTTGAAGTAGCTCGTAGTGTGGCAGTGTGGAAATGAATAATAGCTTTTTTACAATTCCACACCCCGTGCTGAAATTTTCCTGGACGTCACTTTGGCATGCACACATGCTTACCTGTAGTGGTTTGAAATCCATGTGATTTAAAAAAAAAAAAAAAAAAAAAAAAAAAAAAATTGTCTGCATTAGTGAGCCTTGTTAAACTCTAGTGCTTTTCTGAATAAATTGAGCTTGTGTGTGTGTGTGCGTGTGTGTGTGTGCGCGCCTATAAAGAGTACAACTTTTATGAGCGAGAATTTAAGTACTGTGGTTAAAGTTAGGGGTGGGTGTAGGCATAGCAATATTTAGCAAGTCAGTGCTCATAATTATAGTAAAAGGTGCATGTGTGTGTGGTCAGAATCGGAGGTGCGGCCCAGCCGCTTGTTGCTGTGGTGTCAGAAGCAGACGCAGGGCTACAGAGGAGTAAATGTTACTGACCTCACGACATCCTGGAGGAGCGGCCTCGCCCTGTGTGCTCTCATCCACCACCAACGCCCAGACCTCATGTGAGAGACAAACACACACACACACACACATGCGCACAAATACAATTAACAGTGAGGAACAGAAATTCATGTACATGCATACTTATCTCTCATTCGAATGCTTTCAGTAAGCACTTTATCTTGGTCAAGGTCACACTGGAACCGGAGTTTATCCCAGGAATGCTGAGTGCTGGGTGTGAGGCAGGAATACACCCTGAATGGGATGCCAGTCAATGCCCACACACACACGCATTTACACATCGGGGCGATTTATCCTTTCTAGTCCATCTCCTAGCATGTTTTTGGGGAGGTGGGAGGAAAGCAGAGAACCTGGAAGACACCTACTTGGACACAGGGAGAACATGTCGAATTCCTTTTAAAACTTACTTGAAAAGTAGTCAAAATAGTTTGCATTTGAATATATTTAACCAGAGAAAACGCAACATGCTGCTACCACCACTATAAAATGGTGATAACATGGGATGAATAATATGCGTTATTAACTCAAATGTTTAGGAAAGTTGACAAAATGCCTTTATATACTGTATGAAAATTCTAACAAGTTATATTTAAAGAGTGAATTTCGTTCTGACTGATGCACCACTGATCTGTTAGCTGTTGGAGGTTTCTTACATTTTGTCAATTTTTTTTATTTTTAAGCAACTAGCCCTCACATGCAAGAGAAAATGCATGGAAACAGTCTATTTAAAAGTACGTGCGCCTAACTACTAGTACATGGACTTTTGTTTCTATGGAGTGTGCAAGGACGCTTGCGTCATCGTCATGGCAGTGGTTTGTGCCCCGGTCAGATTAGGTCAGAGTTTGTTGGAAAATCATACCACACTGCTCGGACATTAAACGAACTAATGTGAGATGCCGATCGAATATGTTCAGTCAGTGCAAACTAACACCAGCAGACACCGACAGGGTTAACACACTGATCGAACAAAAACCTGACAAACACGTCTGTTGCCGTTGGTCGGAGTTTGTGCCGTGTGAACCGGGCTTAAGAGATCAAAACAAGAAGAGCTTGTGTTAACACATGCCTCCCAACAATACCACCAGACAAAATGCGAGTGAAAAATTAGAGTTTTCATGTTGTCAGAAATGAACGGTTTGTGCAGCTGTTTAAGTATTGTCTTATGCTTTCTATTAACAAACAGGGCTGGTTGGTGGCAACTAGGACATGGGTACCTGTACTTAAAGTGGAATAAGGCCTTTATGTCCTGTCTTTTTTCCACTTCCTCTCCCTGTCTCTCTCTCTCTCTCTTTCTCCCGCTTACTCATCTCAGCGATTTTGATTCTCTGAATGAGGTGGACAGCGCCAAGAACAACCAGCTCGCGTTTGAGGTGGCCGAGAGAGCGTTCGGCATCCAGCCGCTCATCACGGGGAAGGAAATGGCGGCTGAGCAGGAGCCCGACAAACTCGTCATGGTGCTCTACCTGTCCAAGTTCTACGAAATGTTCCGCAACTCCTCCCTACCTGCCTCAGGTGGGATTGCGTCTGCGATCTCCAGAAGCTTGAAATGTCTAGAAATGGGTTTAATACATGCATACAGTGCTGTGCAAAAGTTTAGGCACTTGCAAAGAAATGCTGTAGAGCAAAGATGCCTTCAAATTAATGAAATTAAATGTGTCTACATTTTTTTTTTTTAAATACCGTAAAGAGCAGTAAACTGTAGCAAATGAAACAAAGTTGATATTTTGTATGGGGGGGAGACAAAATATATTAGTCTGCAGTACAAGTTGTGCAGTTTTCTAAGGATATTATCTGGTAAGTTTTATTGAGCATCCTGCAGAATCAGACGTGGTTCTTCGTACTTGCTTCTTATTTTTGCAGCAAAACACAGCAGCCTGCATTGTGTAGGGTTTTTTTTGTTGTTTTTTTTTTTTTTTTTGAGGGTAAGGGGAAATGTGGATCAGTTTTGCTCCCAACTGATTCACATTTCTCTGTTAATCATACTTTCAAAGTACTAATAGAATAACAGACTTGCATCCTTGATTTGCAGGGGCTCCGAGAGAGACCAACGAGAACAATGAAGACATTTCATCCAAGCCCAATAACTCTGTTTACAACTTAATGAACCTTGCGCTGCCCAGGAAACGGATTCCAAAGGTAGGGGCAAGCAATGGCTTGACTCTGCAGGCATGACTCTACAGTCTGGGCTAGAAAGAAATCAGTCCCAGCCTCACTTTTCACGCCTTCATACCATTCTGTGTATTTTTCTTATGACCATCTGGTGCTGTTGCTCTCAGTTCCACAAAAGTGCCTTCCACAAAATAACCCATCCTAAGACATTCGCGAACTTCATTTTTAACAGCAAATAATCTGGCTGTTATGTAAAGATGAAATCTTCTATCGGTGTCTGCTTATATTTGAAAGAAAAAGTTATTATTATAGATTTCTTTCTTTCAAAAGGATGACAAAAGGGTCGAAGACAACGACTTGAACAAGAAGAGAAGAAAAGGCATCAGCTACCTGGAAGAGGTGTTTTTTTTTTTTTTTTTTTTTTATTATCATTATTATTTTTTATAATATAATCAATACAATACAATACAATACAAAGTCTTGCGTTTTACATGCATATGTACCGTGCATTGGCTCTCATCATGTGTGATGTCCATTTCTCTTGTAGCTGTCCAAACAGAGTACTTCGACTGCAGTGGAGGAGGGTGAGCAAAAGGAGAATAAAGTGCGCTCCATGGCAACTCAGCTTCAGGCAAAGTTTGAGGAGAACGCACCTAGCTGTGTCCTGCGTCGACAGGTAACACTTCCTGAGTCGGTGCTCATCCTTTTTATTATTCCAGGGTTTATTGAGTAGAAAAGTCCTTTCTGAACATACCGGCTTGACTGAATGACCAGCTTTGGAAATGTTCTTTAAAAAAAAAACACACACACAGCCAGTTCTCTGAAGGTTTCTGCCAAGATGGTTGAATGTATAAAGGATAAAGAGCAGTCATTTATTGCTAAATAAACCATATAATCTAACCCTGAGGTGAAGCGGAGTATTGTTCTGGAGAGGTTTCTTTTGAAGACATGATTGGCTGGCTCTACATTCTCCTACATGTCAAAGAAGTTATTCATTTGATGGAGAGTATTGGTTTTAAATGATTTGCGTTAACATGCACAAGCTAATAAATGTATCTTTCCGAGCTACAAAGCAACACGGCCCACCACGAGTCAGTGAATTGAACCCGAATGAATTGAAAGGTGGCCCATTCCACAACATTAAATGTAATTATGAACGGATAAAAAGTATGACACGTTGTTCTTTCATAAATAGAAAATCATAATCCCTGGCAAGTGGATGTGGTGTAAGAGGACTGAAACACCTCAGGACATGTTGTCCTTGATTATTTCTGAATAACAGCACTCCCCCAAGTGTTTTCTTCCTTACTTGACAGATTTCTGAATGTCCACAGAACCATATTCGTTAGTACTAGAGGTATAATGAGAAGGTACTCTCTTTTAGATGGCTTTCGAAGATCTCATTATCCGTATATCATGGTCAGATTGGTATTAGAAAGCCTGTTGCGGCTCTTGGTGTCCCAATGACATTAATTTCTAATTCCAAGACACTTTACACTGGTGAAATGAAACTTTTTTTCCAGACTTGTGCACATATAGTAGCGATACTCTGAGGTAACGAAAGAGAGGACAGGATCTGCCTCTTAGCTGTGGCTATAATCCTAGTTGAATACCTCTCTTTGTGTAATGAGACATGGTGGGCTATATCTCACTACACAAAGAATCCAGCAGCAGTTTTCTCATTTTCTCCTGTCTGAAGATCAGTGGAGGTCCAAATTTATTGCTGAGCAAACGAATGCAGCTTAAGTCATATTTGGTCTCAAATGCATGGATTCCACTAGGGCTGCAACTAATGATTATTTTCAAAATCGATTGGTTGGCCAATTATTTTTTCGATAAATCGGATGGGGCGGGGCAAACTTTGAGTGCCTTATTTTTTATTTTTTATAAATACAAATATAAATTCAGACTAAAACTTTACACAACTGTTTGTCCAAAACAGAAAAAAAATCCAACACACACAAGAATATATTATTGATTGATAGAATTATTTTTTTATGGATGCACAAAAAGCACTGAATTAAACTCCAGTCCTAAATTAATAATAAAAACTCCCTCCCTCCCTCCCTTCACTGCACCTTGTGGTTTCTGTTACTTGCTGCCTTTAGACACATTTTACTTTTGATCATAGTGTTCTAAATAGCCATTGCAGATCTTACCTGCGCTACACTGAGCATCAGCACATCTGCACCGCGCGCGATCAGCAACGCGGTCTCGTTAATAACACATCACTTCCGTTATAATAAACGACAGAATTTACACTGCAAGCGTGCAAATACAACATATAATGACAATAAACTGGAATGAAATTAAACCTTTTAAGCAACTCGCGACCGCATCACTGTCATGCTTCCGTGCTGCAGAAACTCTGCTTTATAAAGTTTCTAAATCTTCTCGCAGTGTTTAATATAAAATGCCCCCTGCCTTAGAGGACTGAGAGGTAACACACTTTCTTCCTCAGTCATGTGACGATTTCGCCTCTGTCTGATGCGGACTGAGGTCATGTTGGGAATAAAAGATAACGCTGACAGAAACAGTAAACTGAAGAAAGCCAGTGTCTGTGACTCTGAGGCTAAAGCTAGCGGTGTCGTGTTACGTGCGTGTGACATCAAGCACCGTCCACTGGGAAGTAGCTTATACTTCCGGTTAGTAAAAACCCGCTAGTGTTATATTTGAGATATTACCTTTCTAAAATCCACACACTAGATGGTAGAGTACTCCATCCACAGTGTGTGTCATTTGGGACACAACTTTAGTATTTACTCTCCGAAGCGTGTTTTCAGAACCGAAGTAACGTAATGAGTAAATTTCCACCCTGCTGCGCGCAGACCAACTAATCAATAATGAGATTAGTTGACGAGGATTTTCATAATTGATTATTTGTTTCAGCTCTAGGTTCCACATATGCGAAAGGTGAAGGGTTAATTACTGACTAATTATTTTGTCCGTGCATAAACATGGTCCATTTTAAGACTTATGATTGTATCTTGTAAATAATTGATTTGGGCTTAGATGTGTTCTATTTTAGATAAATAAATAGACTGGCAATACTAATATTGTTGCTTCTAAAAGGTTAATTGAACAGTTGCAATGAAATTCTATGGTTATAGTCGTGAGGTTATCTATAAGCTAGTGTGCTCCAAAACAATGACCAAATTCGCATTTAGAAGATGTATGCATTCAAAATTTACGTTCTCTCTCTCTACCACCGATACGGATCAACAGTTGACACCATTCTGCACTTGATGACCACATTGTGCACTTCAGCTTCTCCTCAGATTTTTCAGTTCAATCAAATGCCCGTGAGTCTGAAGTGTCCGCCCCAACATTATAAAAATATGTGCTCCAAACTGTCAAGTACGGCTTAGCCCATGCTGTGAGGTAAGCTAAACACTATTGGCTATTTAAAAAGAGGGAGGAGCCACTCCTGAGGAGGAATGCCCCTCCCTGATTTCCTGTTTTAGTGGAAATTACGTCAACACATTGAATAACGCTGTGCGTTTCAAGGCACTTCACGGGGAGTTTAAATTGTTTTGTGAGATTTTGCAGTATATTATATAGTTGTTTTGCAAAATAAGGTTGCAGTGCAGTTCGTATTTCAATCCAGCCACACAGTATTTTTACTGATATCTGATGCCCTGACAAAAATGGGTTATAGGCTTTTATTTCTCCTTATCTCGATTGTAATTTCCATATCACCTTTTCTTCATCTTTCCTCTCTGCTCTGCTCGGTCTTTGCAAATCAGTCGGAGTCCGATTCGTGTTGTGAAAAGCCTGTTTCTCTGGACATGACTGAAAACCCTCGCTTTGCTAAACCCAAGCTCCAGTCCTCACACCCTCCTTCTTCTCCCAAACCAAAGTGGCAGGTAGGCTCAAACTAGGCTTGTTCGCATAAGCATGCTGTCTCCATCAGTTCGCTAAATGTGTATCGTGCTTCTAGGACAAGAAAGATATGGCCATGTGTGAATTTGAAATCAGTTCTTTCAGTTCCACAGTCCTTCATGTCTGAATGTTACTCTGTATGCCTGCTTCCAGCCGTCCCCTTACTTGAGACTCCTCGAGTCTCAAATGCAGCCTGGTCACAAACATGGACACCTGGAAAACCAACACATGCAAGTTCAGTCAGTTTACCACAACCGGGTTGACCAGTCAGGTTTTCAGACACCAGAAGCCCAGTTCAATTGTCAAACAACAGAACCCTGGTCTCGCCATCAAGTCCAGGCTAGTTACCCAACCCCTGACCCTCAATCCAGTCTTCAATGCCTTTCGGTCTCAGCTACCCAGCTGTTGACGCTGAAGCATGTCCTCAAACCCCAAGAGCAACCCTCAATCACCTCCAAGCCCTCAGAAACCCTCCTGTTCTCCACACCTGCTTTGGGAGGGATGCTGCAACGACTAAAGATTCTGGAGGACAAGACCACTCAGGTGAATGCTGCTACCGAGCAAAAAGTAGACTCTATTCGCTTCCCAATGCTTCATGGGTCTTTAAAGTCATTGTGGGCGAGTTTTTGCATGCTTCCGAGATAAAGGCAGTACCCATTCAGAAGGGCAGGTACCTTCTGTGCTAAACTCTGCACACTAAATTTGAAGAAAGCATTTGGAAAATCCAGGCATTCTGTTCACCATTT
Organism: Ictalurus punctatus; assembly: GCF_001660625.3. Taxonomy (NCBI): domain Eukaryota; kingdom Metazoa; phylum Chordata; class Actinopteri; order Siluriformes; family Ictaluridae; genus Ictalurus; species Ictalurus punctatus. The sequence continues at coordinate 20,505,701 of NC_030423.2, forward strand.
TATCAGTATGCTTACAAATGTCAATAAGCTTTTCTCATAACTGGCAAAGGATGCACTAATCTCACGTTCTCATTTCTTATACAATACCAGTATCAGCTCTCAGGGGTTAGACGAAGACCTCGTACCCGATAATGATACGATACTGAGGTCCTCTTAGTAATTCCTGCTAAACTCTGTTTAATATGAAACAAAACGGCTTTAAGACCACTTGTGTACTTTGTTTATGTTGAAGATCTTCACTGTCAGTCGATTTCACAGGATAAAATACACGAGTGGCTCAGGTAGGAAGATATGTCAAATCTGTTCCGACGCCAAGCCAGAGTTTCAGACCAGTATCGCTCCTAAAGATGTTAACTGGCTAACAATAATATTTGTGTTCATAGATTTCCAGAAGTCATTCCGTGGTTATAATGAACTAGCTAACATTTAGCTAAACTAATATGGAAGCTAAAGAAAGCACACGAGAACTTTTTTTAGTTCAGCCGCTAAGCTTCTGGCTAGTTTGCGCCTCTGCAGAGGTGCTGCAGGTGAAGAAAAAGTGCTTTGCTTTCTTTTTTCCTCCTCTGAATGCTCTTCCTGTTTGCCTCGCTGCAGAAGAAAGTACAGACTCAAAGCGCACGAGAGTTCAGCAGAAAGAGTATAAGGGAGAGAGCAGAGCAGCTGAGCTTCCTCTTCTCTGGCACACCGTCTCAGGTGATTGAGAGAGACACGCCACATTGCTGCATCCTCAGTTTGGAATGTTGTGGTACAATCCTGCCTGCCCTACTGCACCCCTAATTAAAGAGTGAGGTGGTACGGTCCTGCTTATCGCTTGTCAGACTGATAGATGAGCTTATGACTCTCCAGGGATGACTAACACAGTCACTGTTTTCTGCTGTTTCTCAGTTGCTGTGCGTGAGTCATAACTCCAGCCTTGTGAATTTCTCCATTTGTTGTTGCATGTTGTTTTTTTTTTTTTTTTATCCTGATGCATTAGTTTACTGATTCACATGGTTTTTTAAACACTGATAACCAAGGATTTGCTGAGTGGTGTTGGTATAAAGCAAATATATTTTTCTAACTTCAACGCTAACTAAATTTCACCACAATTCCCAAAGAGTGTGTGTGTGTGTGTGTGTGTGTGGGGGTGGGGGGGGGTTTCTCCTGGCAGAGATCACTGTAGTCCAGTTTCAGCATGGCTGCTCCATCACAGCACACATCACCTACAGTGTCACATTCTCTCTCTCTCTCGCTCTCTCTCGCTCTCCCAGTTTTTTTCCCCTTTGATTTAGACTTATGTAATTTTAAGCATCACTGAGGCAGAAAGGCATGTGACGGTGTTTCCTTTCCATCACAACTAACTAAGTGTTTTAATATGCCTGTCTATTTTCCTTTCTCTTGTTTTTTTCCCTTTTATTTGTATTTTGTTTTCTTTTACACTTTCTTGCTTTATTTTCTATTGTCTTTTAGATTTTCTTTCTTTCTTTTTCCTTTTCCGTATTTGTATTTTGCTTTTCTCTTTTTCTTTTTTTTCTTTCTCTTTCCTTCTATTGTTCCTTTTCTTCTATTTTCTATTCTTTTATCGTCTTTATTTTATGTTTTTAATTACAATGTTTTGATTGACATTTTCACCTGATCTTTCGTTCTGCCTGGTTTTCTTTTTGTATTTTGTCCTTTCTCTTTTCCTTTACTTTTTATACACTTAAAATTTTGCTTCCTTTTTTAATTTTTTTATTTTTTTTTTTTTGGTTGCTTTTTCTCTACTGTTCTTCTCTAATAGATGATTGGGCCATCTGCAGCTCCTGCTTCTCCTCCTCCTAAACCTATTTCATGTCCGTCTCTCCCCAAGCCCTCTGCTCTTTCCTGTCTGCTGTGTCCTGTCCCTGAAGCTCAGCCTCAGCCCAAGCAGGTAACACCATCAGCCTCCAGTCTCAGTCTCCTCACTCTCGTGCGTGCGTTGCATTTTCCCTTTAACTCAATTTCTGATTAAATCGCATACAGTATGCAGCTCTTGCAGGGTGTGTTTGCTGTAAGGCCAGGCTCTTATAGAGGAATAAATATTGTATTGAATTGGGTGTGGAAGAGATCAGTGTGCTGCTAACATCCTCCCCGACCACATCTACTCAACACATGTCAGCTCATGTTCATGTTTGGTTCTCCTAAACACAGAGCCCACAAGACTCTGTGGTTTCTTTGTCATGGGTTTTTATTTTTTATTTTTTATTTATTTTTTTTTTTTTTGGGGGGGGGGGGGGGGGGGTAGTGTGGGTGGAAATTAGGTAAAATAAACAAAATGATTAATGCTCTATAGTATCAGTTGTCTCGTGTGCTTGTGTGTTGATTGTAGTGTAACGGACATTCTGAGTCCGAGCAGATGACTCACGATCACCACGTGCAAAAAAGTCGATCCGAGATAAAGCGTGTACAATGCCTCGATCCTTCCAAACAGGTATTTTACTTTTAATTCGAGATTTGGCATGTTTGGTTGGAATTGCATTTTTCAAACACAAATGCTCATCTTGCATGTTAGAGGTGTGGTGATTTAAACGACAAGGCAGCATGGCCACCAGAACATCTTCAATGCACCTCGTCATTGATTTGCACAAGTCTCTGGAGCTTTACTGGAGCGATGAACACCTTTCCCCTCGTTTGGTGTCGTATCAAGAGCGCTGTCTAACACCTCACTCTAAAATCTCCCATAGGTGTTCATTTGGGATGAAATCTAGTGAGTGTTAAGTCCAGAGCATCACCTGATGATAATTTTATATCATTTTCATCTTCATCAAATCATTCAGAGAGCCCATGTGCCCTAGGGACGGAGTCACCCCAGAAGAGACCACGCCCATCAGGATAGAAATATTTCCTCGTAGGATAAAGAAGAACCGCAGGATTGATTTGCAATGATGCTTCAGTTTAAAGAGATGAATGTAGCCATACCAGATTAGGAAAAAATAAATAAATGCCCCTCTAAAGCATAACGGCACCATTGTTTTTGTTTTTTCCCTTTAATTTGTCACATGTTTGTATATTAAGGCCTAACTGATGGTATAATCATTTTAAGGAGATTAAATTTCTGGCTTTAGTGATAGAAACTCACATTAACAGCAGAAGCAGCCACTTAATGCAAAAGATTACATACCCTTAATCAGTTTCCCTCAGGGATCAATAACGTACTCTAACCATCTATTAAGACAAAATGAAGTCAAAGAAATGTTATTTATAACAAGTAAAAATGTTGCAGACACCAAATATTTCCTGGCACTGAAAGAAAATAAAGTTCTGTTTCTGAAATAAAACCCCAATTTAAGCTTCAGTTTAGAAATTAATTCATCAATATGAAGCTTAAAAGGTAACTGACTATCAAATAAAACACCCAAACACTTATAAGTAGCAACACACATTTATTCATTTTTCCCCCTGGAAGGATGTAATGTCAGGAAGATTCCTAGCTAGAGCTTTGTAGTTTGAAAATATCATTCACTTAGTTTTGTCCGTATTTAAAACCAGTTAATCAGTTTAAACGCCGATTGCAAAAGTGGTGAAGAATGGTGCGAGAAACAAAAACGTCCTGTGAGTGACACTTCTGTGGGCGGAAACAGCTTGTTAAGTAAGGTCAGAGGAAAATGGCCTGGTTGGTTCGAGCTGCCAGGAAGGGTATTGTAATTCAATCAAACCTTGAGTTGGATGAGCTACAGCAGCAGAAGACCACATCAGGTTCTGTTCCTGTCAGCCAAGAACAGGAATCCGAGGCTACAGTACGCCCAATCTGGACAGTTGAAGACTGGAAAAAGTCCTCAGCTGTCCGATTCGGGTGAGACTGTCCTCATGATCGCCTCAGGTTCCTCTTCTTGGCTGACAGGAGTGGAAACTGACATGGTCTTCTGATGATGTAGTTCATCCACCTCAACTTTTGATGTGTTGTGTGTTCTGAGATGCTTTTCTGCTCGACATGTTTATAAAGAGTGCTTATTTCAGTTACTGTATACTTCCTGTCTTCTCAATCCAGCCTGGCCATTCTCCTCTGATCTCGCTCAACACTAAGTTGTTAGTCTGCATATCCTCCACGCAAAACATGGTTTGGGGGTTTTTTGTTTGTTTGTTTGATTTTGTTTTTTGGGTTTTTTTTCTGCTTGCTTGTTTTTGTTTGTTTGTTTTTTGCACCATTCTCTAATAGTTTCTGAAATACTCAAACTAGCCTCTGATACCAGCAACCATGCCACAGTTAGACACAGAAATCATATTTTACCCCATTCTGATGTTTGACGTGAACATTAACTGAAGTTCTGCTGCCACATGACTGAGTGATTAGGTAACTGCATGAATGTGCAGGTGTAATAAAGTGGACCGTGAGTGTACGTTGTAAAATCTAGGTTATATTTTCCTCTTATTTCCATTCAGAAACCATAAGGAATGCAAACAGACCCTCAATTGAACAACATACACCAGGTTTTTTTTTATAAAGAGTAAATTTAAAGTTCACTGTCTGGTGTCCACCCTGTTGTTAAGAGCCACCCAAGAGCATAATTACACCTTATAATGAGCTGTTTTAAGTTGAACTTTTCAAATGAACATCACATTTTGAATGTCCTTTTTGCCGTTGAACATTTAAAGAAATGTTTATATCCGCAAATTCAGGCTGGTGTATTAATATAATCAACCTGATGTTGTGGATGCTGATAAGCACGTACAGCCATAATATTAGATTATCAGACTTTTTAATCAGACGGTTGGTATATCAGTCGAGCCCTAACTTTGAATGTTTTTGTTCTTTTTGGCATTTCTTAATTATCATTGTTAGCTGACCTCATCGTACACACTGTTCCAAGGCTCACTCTGGACTCACTCACTCAACTCCAGATGTTTTTACAGACGCACCACTCCTATTCGGTGTGGACAGTTTAGGACACTTTACGACAGTGAAGAGTTTACTCAAATTTTATTTATTTATTTATTTATATTTTTTTTGCTGCATGAGCTGAGCTGTTTTTTCTTGGGGGGGGGTTGTTGAGAACCAGCAACAGTGATTGAAATTGTACTCTAATGACGTTTGATTGCTTTGTAGAGGTTTGTGCATTGGGTTTTTGGGTTTTTTTTAAAAGTGTACTTTAATCCCTGTCTTTTGCTCTTGTGTCTTTTATATTTGATTCTCATGACTTTCACTTCCTGTCCAACTGTCTTCCTTCTTCATTCCATTTTTTTTCCCCCATCTGTGATGGATTAGAGGACAGTGGGAAAGGTTTCCTCTGTGATTGGTGTTAAAGCTGCCACTCTGGCCATCCTTTACGAAACCGATCACAGACCCGACAAGCCTTACACCCTCTCACTGGTAAGCAGGACAACACTTGGGGCAAAACACAAGGTTTCCTTTTCTTGGCCCTTATCCCTGGTATTATTATAACGTGATATCTATGATGGATTATTTGTTTAAAAAAAAAAAAAACTCAAACAATTCTTACAAAGGAAGGATCCATAGCTGATTACTTGGAGCAGTGTCATGAGTTTCTTTGTTTAGTCACTTGTTTAACCACAGTCGTATTATCAATTTCTTTCTGTGAGAACAGGCAGTGCTCATGAGATAAGATGAAACTACTACTTCCATGGATGTTGTGTTTTTCTCACTGAAAGGGAGGCTTTCGAATTGAACTTTTTATTCATTTTTTCGTTTACAGACCGAGGCCAGGAGATGCCAGGATTCTGGTTCGGTAAATGTACTGAAATAACTGGCTGAATTTCATAACTGCTTTTGTGTCCTTCACCGTTTAATCAGCACACCGATTAACCCTCATGTGCCATAATCCGGTTTATATAACGTATTTTGTTTTTGGTCTAGAGGAAAGTTTTCGTGTAAGCATTCACCTGCTTGAGCTTTTCCACATTTTGTAGTGTTAAAACCTGGAACTGAAATGGACTTAAGCGGGATTATGTGTCATGAGTCTACAAAAAAAGAATATTTCTGCAAGGCATGGTAACCGGCATCTCTGCACAGTTCACTCACTAGGAAGGAAACCAAGTCAGGGAGATTATTTTTGATGAAAATACACCATTATAGAGAAACTTACCAAGTCAGAACTAACCACAAAGTTAGGTCACAAGCCTGGAAATCTTTTTCCTACAAAACGTCATTACACAAAATGGTCACAGATACATGGTCGTTAGACGCTGTTTTATGAATGCGATAAGGAAAATACAGTACCTAAATAAAACCAGTGGTTCGTGCGTGGGTCGGAAAAGGATTTCGTTTAGAGTAACAGATTTCCAGACATGGAAATCGTTTCAGATTCTGGAAATAGATTTTCTGCTGATTTAAAGCTCCATACACTAAGCTTTGAAATCTGTTGCTTCGAGATGTGTTGTAATTTTCTTGATTTTTCAAAGCATACAGAATAGCAGGAAAATAAGCTAGAATGTCTGAAAGGTTTATTAAACCAGTCTAGAAAAAGACCCCTCTTGTTTTTGCCTGGAGGGTTCATCCTAGGAAAAAAGAGTGTTCGTTAAAAAGAAAAAGAAAAATAATTGGTACAATTTTCTTAAACACTATTCATGGCATCACCAGTGAATTATGCTGAAATTGTTTATTTAAAAAAAAAAAAAAAAAAAGTGTCTGACTTTCTCCTTTTAAATAGATGGTCGTGTTACCAAAATCTTTAAGAATAATTGGTAGTTGTAATTCTTCTAAGTTTGGCCTAATGTGAAATCACTTCCTGCTTGGTCTGTAATGTCTCGCTCCATTTCATAGTGTACTGGATAATACTGACCCACTGTTTTGTGCTGTACACAACCTGTGTCTCGTTTGACTGACCTCTGAACTGAATCAGTTTGGTTTGCTAGTGTGAAATATTAACAACACTGCCATTTCTTGAGTAATCCACAATCGCTTTTTGACCTCGCTCTTCTTCACGCGTGTTAATGTTTCAGGTTAACCTGCGGAAGGAGTTTGCTCCCGGGATGGGCGGCAGTGACACCTGCCACTTCTGTAAGAAGCGTGTGTATGTTATGGAGCGACTAAGCGCAGAGGGCTACTTCTTCCACCGAGAGTGTTTCCGCTGTGATGTCTGCAGCGCCACCCTGAGGCTGGGAGGACACGTGTTTGACCAAGGTATAACTCGTATACTACTTCTACAGGTCTGTTGTTTATCAATATAGCCATGTGGGGGAGTGCTCACAATAGGCAACAAATAGTACAGGAGCAGAAGTAGATTATTTCCTGGAGACAGTCTCACCTTCTTCCTTCCTTCATCCCACACTAGACTCCTACCTGCTCCAGATGTGTTTCTTATTCTGTACTGTAACCATCACTGAAGTTATACTATTAAAGAGAGTTATACCACAGTGCTGTTGAGTTCTGATTGGTCAGAGGGTATTGATTTGAGCGTCTATAACAGTAGTTCTGTTAATGCGCTTGTTCTAATACATTAGCATTTCTATAGTAGCAATTAACAAGGTTTTTTTTTTGATTTGTTTGTTTGTTTTTTCAATCCATTTATGTAGAGCAGGGGTGTCCAATCTTATCCGAAAAACGTGCAGGTTTTCATTCCAAAAAAGCAGAAGCCACACCGGAGTCTATTGAAAGCCAAGATCAACTGATTAAACAGGTGGAATCGGGTGTGGCTTCTGCTTCGTTGGAATGAAAACCTGCACCCACACCGGCCCCTTGCGGATAAGACTGGACACCCCTGATGTAGAGCATACTCCATACAAGTTCCTGTTTAATTGTTGACGTATTCTATGAAACAATATTTATGTAGCATTTAGTATGGAAGGAGTCTCCAGGACCGGCACTTTTGTAACAGTCTGTATCTTTAAGTTTTCCGACATGGAAACCTCTTCAGGACGGAGATGTAATGTGACAAGCTGTGTACAGTATCTGTGTCTTTTTAAACATAAAAAGAGAGAGAGGCTACTGAGGGAACAGTTGTTTTTTAGCAGCTAAAACGTAAACGACGTTAGTGTAAACGGGAAGAAAGTATATTGCATCGTTGTTTAACGAAAAAAAAAAGAAAAAAATCGCCGTGGTGTAAAAGGAAAAGGCTACAAGACATGCTGTTCTAGAAAAACAATCAACTTTGGGGTGGCAAGAGTAACTCCACGTTGCACCAGACAGCATTACACGACCCCACAGTGGATTATTTTCCTCTAAAGCACATTATTCCTTACTCTAATACGTACTGGGTCTTAATTTCAGCTCCTCCTTGTCCTTGTATGATTCACTGTGATTGCGCTTACTATTGGCTGTAGGTTATATGTTTATATCTTTTATATGCAAGTTTCAGTATTTTGTCCTTTTGTTTTCTGATTAAACCGTTTGCATTTTGCAGGCACTTTTTACTGCAAGCTGCACTTTTCCCAGCGCAGATCCAGCCACAGGCTTCGAAAGCCAGAGGTAATTTTTATCCCCTCAGAACTAGCTGTGAGCAATGCAGTTCAAGTGATGGTTATTTTGGACACTCTTCCCCCGTGTGTACGTGTCCCAGGTCCACAGAGGCGACGTGTCCGTGCCCGATGATGGCGATGGGTACTCCGCCAGCGGGAGCCTCCACAGCCAGCCTTCAGGTACCCTGAGTTCCCTGTTTAGGAAAAGTCTGCACGTGAGCCGGCTGTCCGGCTGGATGCATGGCGTGGCCTGGGCTTTATGGTTACACCTCAGAGAGCGGCAGGACGACTATGCCTTCTTTTCTGAACTTCTAGGCCTTGGCATCCCTCTGCTGTTTATGCTATATGAGACAACAGCACAGATTAGCCTTGAGGGGAAGTTCCTAAACTCAAGTATAGTGTTGGAGTGAGAAGCGTGTTTGCCAGGCGTCTGAGAGACTGCCACGCTCCGTGTCTGGCCGTCTTTAACCCTGTAGCCTTGGCTGTTTGTCACAGGCATGACGTAATCTGCGATGATTGCATAGTAATCAGTATTTCAGTCACAACTCCAAATTGTGCCAAACCTAGCCATATTTCTGTTTGTGCCTCTTTAATCAGAGGTCATGAATCTTTTTGGTGTTTGATAGCAGTGTTAGTACTTGGCACTCAACACGTTGACGTTTTCCCTGCTTAAATGGCAAAGGCGTTACAGGAGTATGAGCTAATCTGGTGAGTCAGGTGTGTGAAATCAAGGAAACTTTTAAATGTGCGGTACAGAGTGACGACAGGACAGAAAATACTTTTATACAGGCTTTAAGAGCTAATCAGTATTTTTATATTAAAGGTATACTCCAGTGTCTTGGTTTGGGTTTTGTTTTTTTTAAATACCTATTGATATATCATTTGTGTGATTTTTTTTTTCCAGAGATGATCATTATGACATAAATCCCAAGAAAGTACTAAGAAACAAACTTCTTTAATCCACTTATGTCATTATAATGAAAATCAGAAGGGCAGTGTGTCAGTTTATTTGAAATGCACCATATGATTGAAGCCAATCCCTGTTAACCATACTCCGCACCAGTTAAGCCGTACTGCCATTTTATAAATCATATCAACAGCACTCGTTCAATCCCGCAACGCAGGTCAAATGGTTGGTCTCAATTTTTATTTTTTACCAATGTACTGCTCCAGTATTGAAAAGCTGGATACAGTAAAACTCTGAAGATCTTTGGTAAGACTTATTTACAGTGTGGCTGTAAAATGTATGATTTTTGACCTCTTGCTATGGGAAAACTACGCTCTCTTGTTCAGATTTTATATATCCTTTTTTTTCAGCAGTCAGACCAAACAGTTATCAAATTTTGCCAAGAATAAAAACCAGTTTACTGAGAGGGAAAGGGCGCGCAACACGAAAGATGCGTTTGGTTCTAGTAACGGCGTCTTTCTCTCCACACCGAGTTTATCTAGATGAACTTTGACCTGTGAATTTTACGAGGCTCGATCTCGTGAGCTAACCGAAAACAAGATGGTGGTTGGGGGGGGCGGGTTTAAATGGAGGAGTTGCTAATTATTAAGTAGCATTCTCACCAGACTTGCTTCGCTGTGTCCTTACTGTTCCTCTGGGGGGAACCGTTTTTTTTTTTTTTTTTTTTTCTTTTTTTAAATTGTCACCATGTCCAGACATACTCTAGGGTTTTGGGGTAAATTCTGTTTTAACTCTGCCTGCTAGAACGTTCTTGTAGGCACCACTGATTATAAAAGCATACATTTCTAAGCATTCAATCATGTGATTCAAGAACTCCTCTTAAACTTATATTATAAATTAGTTTTAAGTTGAGCCCACGTGCTGGAGTATTCTTTTATTATATTTACCACCATTTAGTGTTTGCTGCAGTGTTTAAGGATTTATAGTTGACCAGTAATAATTCTTCTGAGAGCACTTTACTCTACTCTACTGTTGCGTCGGCCGGAGCTAACCTACCTGTTATGTTCGCGGTCTGATTTATTGCCCATGATTTGCGTTTTCTCTCACTGTGTTGCGTGCGATGTGAATGGAAATGCCAAATGGTATTACTTTTAATTCTTTGCAAAGCGTAACAGTAGTGGTATTATGTCTTCTGTGCACTTCTGTATGTAAATCATACATCGGGTCTGTAATTGTATTGCTCTAAACATTAAGAATCCTCCTTCTAAATGTCCTTCCTTTGTTTCTCTTCATCCTTCAATTCTTCATCCTGTTCCACACCATACCATTAGTCTGTTTCAAGTTTCCAATGCTCCGACCGCTGATTGGCTGAATGGTGCCGCTTGAAGGCGATTGGCCTGCATGAGACAGGTGATCAGGGTGCGGGTCTTGCTTTGCTGCGTCTGTGTATAACCGCTTGCGCCATGGGTCTTCTGTATGGATGGGTCAACCACAATTTTGTTCACCGTAATCACCCCAAAACTAACTCAACAGAAACCCCAGGCATGAACGGCCTGCTTGTGAAAACACACCCGTGTGGTTTTGCACGTTTTCCAATCTGAATGTATTTTAAAACGTAAATTGTATTTCTTCTTCTTTCTTTGTGTGTCCTTGCGTCGCTCTCTGTTGCAGAGGCTGCTTTACTGTCCAAATCACACTCCAGATCTCTGTCTTGTTCTGAGGTCACCACTTAGTGAAGTATGCTTCTGTAGTTTTACACCGATTTAGCAACAAATCCTCAAAGGATTTACTTTGTTTTTTTTTATTTTTTTTTTATTTTTTTTTAAAGTTTGTAGTGCTATTTATAATTTCCCTGCAAGTCTGTACATTTCATAGCATATGATAAATGTTCTTAATTTTTTTTTTCTTAATTTATACAATTTCAATCCTGTAATTATTAAATAAATCTATTTTCAACTCTTATTTCTGTTTCTGCCTTTTGTTTACCATTTTGATCCATATGGGCGTATGGGGAAAATATGAACAGCTCGGGGGAGGGAGCTCTCTGCACTTTTTGTACCCACACAACACAAGCTGGCCTTTAAGACAATAACCACCGCCATTCACACTCACACATGTAAATTTTCCATTTCTTTCTAATATATTGACTGCACTTTTTTCACCATGAACCTGAAAAGTGCATCTGATTTTAATGTCCCGAGACATGTTGCCCAACTAAAAACTGTGTTGCCTATGCTCAGTCCAAAGGCATGCATACATTAGACCCATTGCGGATACAGCTCCATCACTGGTGTTCAGAAGGGTGTTGGGTCCTTTCTTTTGGGTCTTTTCTGTTCTGTCTTTTCCTTACACTGAAATTCTATCATATTTTCATATCCATGCAATCTTTTCTGTGAAATGTGCCAATGGTTATGGCAGTAATCCGTGATTAGTCTGGGAGTAATCTAAACAAGAGACTAAGAAAATGCATTGAACTGTGCTTTACAGAGACCATTATATGTCCTGTTGATTTAGAGGTCGACTGATAGTAGATTTTACCAGTACCGATAACTAAGCAGGGCAGAACCCGACTAACAGATTAAAAACATAGCACGCGAACTAAAATATTGCTGAACTTTATTATAAGAATAAACCGTACTGACCATACCATGAAAATATACTGTACTTTTTTTTTTTTTAATGAAATAAATATCTAGATATATTAACTATTAACGTAAATGAAAGATATACATTGAAACTTCAAATAACACAACAAAATTTGTCAGTGATGGTTTTTATTTTGCCTCTAGAGGCCGCTCTCGTACTGTATAATGACAGTGGACCCTTCTCGGCCTCTACTATTGATATGATCAACCTGCGTCCTGAAGCATTTTTGCAGTTTGAGATTCCCTGATTCTGGCAATTTATTGGAGCCATAGAGCTTCTTAATCCATAACCTAACACCACCCACTGCATTTTGACTTAAATTATTGGATTTCAGTTGCCATTATTTATAGGACTAGTTGTTTTCGAGTTGTTAAGGTTTGGATCAAACCCATTCAAGTCAAGTGACCAGTCAAATAATAATAACTGTAAGAACTCAAGAACTGAATAACTGTAAGAACTCAAACACCACTATAGAAACATTTTTGTTTTTAAAAATCGCAGACCCCTTGGCTTTGCTTCATAGACCCTTGGACTTTGGGTACCACGGTTCTAGAGAAGCAATGCTCTGAACAGGATTGTCCAGCATAAGGCCTTGCATAAGTATTCATCCCACTTGACCTTTTGAACACAGTTTATAGTGTTACAACCTGGAGCTGAAAAGGACTTGGACTATGTCACAAATCCACATAAACAAGCCCATGCTTTCATATACAAGTGTAAATAAAATGTATACTGTCAAAAAAAAACCCTTAATGTCATATTTAGCATCATGATGACAAAACAAGTCCAGGTCAAAGTTCTGGAAAGGTTATCAATCAGAGTTTGGTTATTAAAATTGTTTTTTTTATAAATCGCACAAAACATCAAATCAGTTATTTAAAAATAGAAAGAATATACAAAAAAAATCACGAGGCCATCCAGCAAAATCAGTGACTGGTTAGAGATGACCTTAGTCAGAGAAACAACCAAGAGGCCAAGGGTAACTCTGAAGGATCTGAACACAAAGAGGCTGTACACAGCGATATCCCAGACACTGCACAAAGCTGGGCATTAAGGAAGATTGATGAGCCATATGAAATCCTGTTTGGCGTTTGCCTGAAGACAGGTTGGAGATTCAGCACATGTGGAAAAGGTTACTCTGGTCTAAAGATGCCAAACTAAAAAATTTTGGCCTTGACACACAGCTTTACAGGATTATTTGGCAGAAACCAGTCTCTGGTCATCACCTTGAGACCTCGATCACCAAGGTGAAACATGGTGGTGGTAGCATGGTTGCTTGGTCTCTTGGTTGCTTCTCTGAATAATGACCCGTTTTATTCGCGCACCGATTTTGGTAGACAGCCTCCTCTAGGTAGAGTCGTAGTTGTGCCATCGTTGTTCAATCTTTTAGTAATTGATTTATCGGTGCTCCACAGGATGTTCAGAAATATATACATATTGTTGTGCATGTAAAGGCGACTCAAGGCCTTAAACACATTAAGCATTTTATTTGAACTCTTTCTAAATAATTTTTAATGGTTTCAAATTGAATGTCATATGTCCATTCGACTCTTAATAAGCTAATCAGTTGCTTTTATTGAATTCTTTATTGTAGCGCACATGTATCCTTTTTTTTTTTTCCTGTGTAGACACACTAGGAATAAGTTCATTGCCCAAGGAAGACCGCATCCAGAAAGTTCTGCAGGATACTGAGAATATGCCCGAGAGTTCATCCGAGCCCATCACCAACAGGTTCATCTACAGCACCAGCATCTCCTCATCCTCCTGTTCACTTCCCTTCACATTCAAAATCTTCATTTCTACTCCCCCTCGCTCTAGTGCTCTATATTTCAAACAAGGTGTCTTTTAGGAATGAGGCATAGGTCCTAGTGCTGGTTCTAGAGAGGAGCAGCACTGTGGACTTCTGCTCTGTCTCATCAGCCTCATCTTCTCATGTGCAGAGTGAAATCCACACTGAAAAGTTTCACACACTGTGTGGCTGTAGATGGCCTAATTTAAAATCAGTATTTATTTCACTAAATATTTTAGTCTTTTGTTAAAGTTTTAACGCTGGGTTTCATCCTATTCTTTTTCTTTCTATCTAAATTTCAGTCTATTAGTCTGTCAGTTTATCTGTCTGTGCATTGGTCAGTCTGTCTGTTTCAATTTGTCTGTCTTATCAGTCAGTTTGTCTGCATTAGTCTGCCTCTTCATCAGTCTTTTGATCTGTCTGTCTGTCTATCTGTCTGTCTTATCACTTGTCTGTCAGTGTTGTTTATCTGTCCTATCAGTTTTCTTTCTTATCAGACTGTTTTGCTTCTCCATCAGTCTGCTGATCTGTCTCTGTCTCACCTGTCTGTTTGTTTGCCTGTCTAGAAATCGATCTCTCTCACCTTTCTGTTGCTCTATAATTGTGTCTGTCTGTCTGTCTCCCTCCCTGATCGTCTAGAGACTCCTCTTTCTATGTACCTATCCATCTTTTCTTCGGTCTGTCCTCCTATATACCAGCTGTTACCCTTGTAACCGTTTGAAATTGTGTGTTTGTGTTTCTGCCCATTGTCCCCGTTATTAACATCTACACAATAATGTCTTGCTGTTCAGCAGTTCTGGAGACCTTTCAGCTCAGGATGTTGCCACAAAGTGTGAGCCGCTCGGTCCAAGCTCTCCACAGGTCAACATAGGTGAGTCACTACATCCTGCTGTATTCCCTCACTTCATCCAGGCCTTCCCGCTCCTCTCCTCTCTCTCACTCTCTTATGTTTATCAGTAGACCCTGGGAGTGCTAGTCTACAAGCGGGAGCTTCAATACGGCTCTGTTTGTTTTGGCTGGGCTGAACGTTCTGCTCAGGGTCATGTATGAATTCAGTATCACTGCAGCTGTCGAGCTTGTGTATGTTTTATTACCTTATTACACCTCTGTTGGCGCTCCATATAAATTCTGATAAATGTTGTTTTCTTATAACAGCATGTCTGAGAGTTTTATTCCTCTTATACCACAGCAATTTGCTTGATTGATGATCACAATTCCATGTACATTATAGCAGCTGTAAACTCTGCCTGCCTGCCTGTCTGTCTGTCTGTCTCTGTCTCTCTCGGTCAGTCGGTCTGTCTCTCTCGGTCGGTCGGTCTGTCTCTCTCTCTCTCTCTCTCTCTCTCTCTCTGTGTGTCTCTCTCTGTCTCTCTCTCTCTGTGTGTCTCTGTCTGTCTCTCTCTCTCTGTGTGTCTCTGTCTGTCTCTCTCTCTCTGTCTGTCTCTCTCTCTCTCTCTGTCTCTCTCTCTCTCTCTCTCTCTCTCTCTCTCTCTGTCTCTCTCTCTCTCTCTCTCTCTCTCTCTCTCTCTCTCTGTGTCTTTCTTTCTCTCTGTGTCTCTCTCTTGGTTAAGAGCAAACGTGCAGCTTGCCATGTTACCGAGGGACCAGAAAGTACAAAGAAAGTGCTAACACTGGAGACTCCTTCCACAAATGTTAAATAAACTTCTTATAGGAAATCAGCAATTGCACACCTTTTTTTTTTTTTTTTTTTTTTTTTTTTTTAATTGAATCAGTTAATTTGAAATGTCCACCATACATATCCCTGTGAATGAGCTGTTACTATAGAAACACCAATGTATTATAACAAGCGCATTAATATAAACCTGTTTTCCTTGCAGTAGCGAACGTACAGTCAGAGCTGCTGTTATAGAAAACTAATCAACGCTTTCTGACCAATCGGAGCGTACAGTACTATTCAACAGAGCAACATGGAAAATGTTGGATTAAAATCTGGATGAAAAATACTTGAATGTAATAAGATATAATCGCTTCAGTGTAGTTGTTTATAGAGAAGCCTGTTAACGATGCACGATGTTGTGTGTTCAGTGGAGCGCTCTTACACCAGAGGAGAAATCACCTTCCGAAGCAATCGCTGGAAAAGGAAGATCAGAGCAAGTAAGAGTCTGCGCACACGCTTTTTGTCTTCTTATACGTTCTCCGACTAAACTCTAATAGTGTCGTGCTGAACTTGCAGGCGCTCCCTTTTCCTGCCCAGACCTGACTCATATTTGTTCATTCTTTCATTAATCCTTATTGGATTAAAATCCACCATGTAATCCTTTTATAGCAGCCTTATGTGAGTATCCCTACGTCAGTGTTAAGCACACGCTTTGGCACGTTTAGACGGTTCACGCCTGAAACAAACCGAGAAATAAGCAGAAAAATACCAGCAGTAATTATTCGAGCATTTACGTCTTATTGTTGGACATAATATTATGGTGACCTTTATGCTGAACATAAAATAAGACGGTTATTTATTTGCACAGATATACTGTTTTATAGCTTTGTCTCATGAAGATGTTTACAGAGCGGAAAGAACCCCCATATTATGGAGTTAAGTGTTCAGACTTAAATCTGCTTTGTAATTTTAGTCTTAACTTTTTTTTTTTCCTTTTTTTTCTTTCTTTAATTTTCAACTATCCAGTAGAGGGCACTGTTGGTCTGTATTTTTGTTACAACAGTGGGAGATCACCGTTTTATTCACTATCCATTTAAATAGTTTACTGCTTTCTTAAAGATAGAAGTACAAATGATATTGAACACTTTCCAAATTTTAATATAGTCGAAATCTGCATGCTTACACCCCTCATGCCTGAAATATGAATGTTATATAGTTTATAAGTATCATAACTATGATTTTGTCTGCCTTTATCATTTTCACTGGTCATCTCCTGTTATTAGGGAATCTTATTACCATGCTACATTTCTTAAACAAGAATTATGTTCCTGTCTCGCAGCTTTGCCTCTGATTTTTGTTAAGCCGTTTGAGCAAAAACGGGGAGGAGATGATGCACTCATAGAAGAAGACGGAGATTCGGATTTTGAGGAGATACATGCACCGGTATGTCAGAGTCAAAATATTACACTTAAAAAATAAAAATAAAAATCACATCTTCACTATTTAAATAAAAGCCTTTTGATTCAGAGATTCTGCTGGTCTCTATTTGCACAACATCTGGAACGGCGAGCAAATCCACGGAACATCAGCTTTTAACTGTCATACGGAGATAATCTTTATGAAGATTGATTTGTTGAGCGGCTGAGGTCAACGGTGTCCCTATGGACCATAGCTGCCTATGAGCCACAGCTGCCTGTTTTCTACCAAAAATTTTGCCCATAAGCAATTTCAAAGCTCGCAGTCGCTGAGACGTGTGTTCGTTCTTTATTTTTGCCGATTATGTCTTGAAATCAATACAGGGTCAGCATACAAGACAAGACAGTTTTTTCCACCATGTTACATGTTGTGTCTAAACATAAATGCTAATATACGGTCCCCTCTGAAAGTATTGGAACATCAAGGCTGGTTCTTTTTGCTATTACACTGAAGACATATGGGTTTGAGATCAGAAGATGAATGAGATGATGGATCAGATTTTAAGCTTTGATTTCCTGATATTTATATCTAGATGTGTTAAACAACTTGGATCATGGCACCTTTTGGTGGCAGACCATCCGATTTTGGGCTGAGGAAAATATATAGGAACAGATCATCTTAAAGTAAAACACTTCAGATTTTGTTGCATATTCCTCGCTTGCAATAACAGCATAAAACCGATGACCCACTGACATAACCAAACTGTTGCATTTTTCTATTGTGATGCTTTTCCAGGCTTCGATCCAGCTTCTTTCAGTTGTTGTTTGTTGTAGGGGGTTTCTCCCTTTAGTCTGCTCTTCAGGAGGTGAAATGCTGCTCCACTGAATTAAGGTCTCATGATTGACTTGGCCAGTCTAAAACCTTTCACTTTTTCCCCTTGATGAAGTCCTTTGTTGTGTTGGCAGTGTGCTTTTGTTCATTGTCTTGCTGCATGATGAAGTTCCTCTCGATTAAATTGGATTTATTGCTCTGTAAATTGGAAGACTTCTGAATTCATTCTGCTGCTACCATCATGAGTTACATCATCAATAAAGATTAGTGAGCCTGTTCCAGAAGCAGCCATGCAAGCCCAAGCCATGACACTACCTCCACCATGTTTGACCAATGAGCTCGTATGTTTTAGATCATGAGCAGATCCTTACTTTCTCCACACTTTGCATGTCCTTTGCATCACTTTGGTAGAGGTTATTCTTGGTTCCAGAACTTCTGTATATATGTATGTATGTATGTATGTACTTTTGCGAATTCCAATCTGTCCTTCTGATGCTTACTGCGCATGAGTGGTATGCAACTTGTGGTATGGCCTCACAGTGAATTGTGAGATCACCCCATGATTTCAAACCCAAAAGTTTTCAGTGTATAGCAAAAACAAAAGAATTGGCCTTGCTGTTCCAATACTTCTGGAGCAGACTGTAGCTACATATCTGTCATTCCCCTGAAATATTGTGCTGCGATTTGTATTCTCCTAAATCTGTTTTTTTGTGTTGTGCCTGTTTATTCCATGTCCCAGCAGGAACCTGAAAATCATGCTGCAGACTCTCACTGCCCTCTACAAGAGGAGCCAGAGCAATCCGCTGTAGTTGATATTCCCCATTATCGCACTCATGGAATTTCATCCATTCCCAAATCTATCACATGTTCTCCAGCGCAGCAACTCGACACTTCCACATTTGCATCAGACCAGCAGAGCGCTTTCAACCGAAAGAAAAAGCTCACTCTGTCCTCGTTCGAGAAGGAGAGGCTGCTGAATTGGGACCTGACTACTCCTGGAACATTTTCATCAATGCCTATGACAAGCGATCAAGCAGAAAGGTATGGCCGAAGACCCGAAAACTCGACGAAACCTCAGACCAGTCCAGAATCTCAATCCGTGCCGAGTCCAGCCCCCGCTGAACCTGAGCACAGCCCTCCTCTCTCAGGCTTCCAGCTGTGGGCCAGCACTCTGAGGAGATCCTTCTCTGGAGCAGGAAACAACCCCAAAGTGATCAGAAGAAACCGTCCTGCCAGAGCCAGGCCGCTGTCCGAGGGCTCCTTCAGCTTCCTGTTTGGTGTGTCTGCTCAGAATCAAGGAGAGGACGTGGTGCAGAACAGAGCAGATGCAGAAGGAAGCCAAATCAGAACAGCAAGCATGAGCGAGATCACAGCCATGTTGGAGCAGGTGACACTCTGCAACAAGCCGTCGGGGACTACCAAAGACGACATGGCCTCCCTGCCACCAAGGAAGCTCAACTTCTTCTCCTCAATGCGGCTGAAGAGGAACGAGGGAGGAGACCGGAGTAAAATGGACAACCAGACCAAGGACACCTGGAGCATTCTGTCCAAATTCAGAAACAAAGGTGTGAGCAAGGAACAAATCTCTTTTATTTATTATAGAGTTTTAATGGAAAATCCAAAACATTACGCATTACTTTGTAATATAATTTCTCAATTTTGTCCTTAATAAAAAATTTTTTTTACTGTATGTTCATAGCATCATCACAACAGCAACAACAAGCGGAAGATGACTATTCATCCAGTGAGGAAGACCAGAAATCCATCACACAAAGGGTAATAGAAAAAATAGATCTACTGCTTTGAGACTCTTCTCACCTTTTTAAAACTGCATTTATAATAAACATTTTATATCAGATAATGGAATTTAATTCTATAACAGCGAGAGCAGTAGGGAGTCAAGACTGGCCTCACCCTCTAGGTGCACAAGCAAGTTTTTCTTCCGCTACGTTATGTGTTATCTGAAAAGCAGCCATGGAATGAATATATCCTTTAAGTGTTGTACTTATAGCAAGCCACGTATAAGCTCCAGTGAATAGCGTTTTTTCAATCTCCACCAGCATTCAAGAGCACTACAGAACCACAGAGATCCTGTTATTTTCTCACTGATGAAAGTCTTACTACTGAGATGAGCCCCATAAATTGGTTTGTTAATCTTAATTTAGCATGGAACAAATAATGACTTTTTTTTTTTTAAAGCATGTTACGGAACATTTTCATTTCCATCCTGGCAGGAAAATATGTGTAATTTCAAAGCAGATTTAATTTCACCAAAATGTGTTTGAAGAGTATTTATTTTTCTTCTCTATCGAATAATAAATAGTTTGGAGTAACAGCTCCACAAAAACCAGATCCAGATACTATAACTGTGCAAATTGGGAACAACCGAAATGACTGTTCCTACCCTGATTATTTTCCATTAACAACATGCGTTTTATTCCTCCTGTAGCACACCAGTTCGTCACTGATTGCATTGTTTATTAATGAAAAACAACACATTGTAGTTTATATCTGTTTATAGTTACATTTAATGTTGTAGAACATCTACAACACGTTATTCTTCTCTTCACGCTTACATTATAGCGTCTGTAAACAGTCATTTCCTGACCAGCTGCTTTCTATGCCTCTGCCACTGAGTGGGGAACGCGTTACGTTTTAATCCGAGTTTCTGGTTAGCGAGTTTGTAGGATTTATATATAATTCTCATTGTATCCAGCAGATGAATTGAGTAGATTCAGTAAAGTAGTAGGGTCAAGGTCACAGCAAGGTCAAATTTCCGAAATCATTTTTCTTTAATAGTTTCCTTTTATGTTTGAAGAATATTTAAGTGCATTTCTGGCATACAAATGAGTAACAGGGTGCTGGAGGCATCACGTTCTACTCGTTTTCTCGTTCTTAAAGCTAACGACGGACAAAAAGGTTACCGGTAAACCCATGAGCACAAATTCCTCCATCTTAAAGACTTTCCCCGGATCGGAAACTTCCTGACGGTTACAAAATGTCTACACTAGAGACTTTCCATTAATGTTAAATAAACATCGTCTTATAGAAAGTGTTTTTAAGCAGTTTATTATTAGACCAATCAGAATCAAGAATTCAGCAGTGTTGTGGTGTGGTATAATATATATATATATATATATATATATATATATATATATATATATATATATATATATATAATATTATATAATATAATATAATATAATATAAAGTAATGGCAAAAGCGCTACAGTGACAGTTGTCATTATTTGAGAGCAGCAAGTCTGGTAAGTGTAGTTTAGCTAGTTACTTTGTTTATCCATCTTTCTTTGTTTTTTTGTTTTTTTTATGCTTTATCTAGTCTGACTCAGGCCAGTCGGAGAGACAGAGCAAGCAGCAGGAGAAAACACTCATCATGCAAACCAAGAGAGAGCAGCTGAAACGACTTCACAGGGCTCAGGTACAATCATGAACGCAAGACATTGCGTTCGCGTCGCATGTAATGTAGCTGTAACTAAAGCGCGTGTGTGTGTGTGTGTGTGTGTGTGTGTGTGTGTGTGTGTGTGTGTGTGTGTGTGTGTGTGTGTGTGTGTGTGTGTGTAGGTTATCCAGAGGCAGCTGGAGGAGGTTGAGGAGAAGCAGAGAGCTCTTGAGGAGAAGGGAGTAGTGCTGGAGAAGATCCTCAGAGGAGAGAGTGGTAATTTTTATCATGTGGCCATGTGTTTTAAAATGGCTGGTTGCTGCAGTCGAATTCATGCTAAGCCGACCTAATTCTCACCTTATATATCATATATTTCTGAGAGGTCCATCACTTTTAGGAAATTCATGTAGACTTAATGTTGATTTAAAATGATCGTATCTGGATATATATGCGGAGGGGGGAAACAATACACTTTAAAGCGACAATTAAGCAACTCTGCAGTTCATTTTGCATCAAGAATGTAATCAGACTGCTCCAATATGGCATTGTCCCATATATAATTATTTTCAGCCCAGTTTTCATGCTGCAGTCAAAACTAATCACAATATCATAAAATGATTCTATGGTCGTGGATTGAGATCTGTGGTCTTATGAGTCAATAAAAACCGTTGTTTTTTAGGGTTGTTTTTTTTTTTTTTTTTTTTTTTTTTGCATTGTTTATGCAAATAGGTATCACAAAAGTGTATCATTTTTATATGTAATCTCCATTTTGTTAATGCAGTCGTTCCAGCACTTAACAAGTGCCTGGATTCCTCCAGAAAAAGTCATTCTTCTGGTTGCATTGAATGTACATCCAGTGCTGCCTTCAGGATACATTGAAATCAGGATGTTGTGTGAGCGGTTGTTGTTGACTCGCGTGAAATGCAAAAGCGTTTCTCTTATTTATGTCACACTTTCAAGATTTTCATTTCATCGTAGATCATAGACATGCTCATTGGCAGTCAGTGAGCAAATGATGAACAAATGAAAAGTTGAGAATATTTCAAACAATCACACACACACTCGCATACCACAGGCAATTTTGGAAATGCCAATCAGCCAACTATGACTCTTTGCACTGGGGGAGGAAACCAGAGTACCCGGAGGAAACCCCCAAAGCACTGGGAGGACATGCAAACTTGAACCCCCGACCCCGTAGGTGCAAGGCATACATGCTTTCTAGACATATTTACTCATTTCAGCTTCAAAGTATCTTATTCTCTCTTATTGGCAGATAATTTTGCTTTGGTCTAGAAATAAACGTGTGAAATGAATAATAAAAAAAAAATATCAAAGCAGTTCTATAAATAGGAGTAATAGTCTTATATTTGTTTAAAAACAATTGAATAAAGATTCATTAGTTTTGCCTTCGAGGATAAAATGTTTTTTTTGGAGGAATTTGCGATTCAAATCTCAGTGTGAGCCCTTCTACGACGCTCATCTAAAATCCACCAGAAGGAGAATGGGAATAAGATAACGCCAAATTCACAAGATGGCTACTAATACGCTGGTGGTGACGAGGAAATGTAAATAAAACCTGCTAATGGGGGGAAAAAATATTCCTTATTACCTCATGTTCACTTTGATGAATGTTTTTGTGTTTATGTAAGCTACTTTTCTGCACGAGCTGACTGAAAGATGACGTAAACAGAACGTAGCAGTTTTTCGTAGTAATTTTATGGATCTCATACAGGACGACAAATCTTAACCTTAAAAATGGCACAGTCTAAAACCGACTTCAGTGTTTTGCCTCACACCCCGTGTACCACATACTGTGGGAGAAATAAGTATTGAACGCGTCAACGTTTTTTTTTTTTTCAGTAAATATATTTCCAATGAGGTTATTCACATGAAATTTTTTACCAGGTTTTGGTATTAACTCAAGAAATCCACACACAAAGAAATCCAAACATTAAAGTCCATAAATAAAGTTATGTGGAATGACACAGGAAAAACGTACTGAACACACTAATGGAAATTTCTTTAATACTTCGTGGAGAAGCGTTTGTTTGTAATGACGGCTTCAAGGCACTTCTTGTATGAAGAAATTAATAGGCCGCAGTATTCAGGTGTGATTTTGGCCCATTCTTCTAAAAATATTGTCTTTTAAATCTTGTTCAGTTGGTTTCAAGTCAGGTGATTGACTGGGCCATTCTAACACCTTGAGTTTTTTTTTTTTTTTTCTCTGAAACCAATTGAGTTTCCTTTGCTGTATGTTTTGGATCGTTGTCCTGCTGGAAATCCACCCACATCTCATCTTCATCATCCTGGTGGATGGCAGCAGATTCTTCTCAAGACTCTCCCGGTAAAGGGCTCCATTCATTCCTTCAATTACATGAAGTCTGTCAGTACCATGTGATGAAAAACATCCCCACACCATGACGCTTCCACCTCCAAACTTCACTGTTAGTATAGTGTTTTTAGGGTGACGTGCAGTGCCATTTCTTCTCCAAACATGGTGTGTAGTATGACAGACAAAAAGTTCCATTTTGCACTCGTCTGCCTTACCTTACCTCGAAGAACTGCTTTTTCTTAGCGTGTTCAATACTTTTATTCCTGTGTCATTCCACTTTATTACACACAACTTTTATTTATGGACTTTAACGTTGTGAATTCTTTATATTTCCGGATTTCCTGAGTTAATACTGATGTCTGGTGAAAATTTCATGTGAATAGCCTCATTGGAAATATATTTACTGAAAATAATGTTGATGCATTCAATATTTATTTCCCCCACTGAATATGCTCCATGTCCTCCACAACCCTGACCAGGATAAAACACTTACCAAAGATGAACGTATGCATGAACATGTAACCCTTCAAAAATTGAAAATGTATCTAAATGCAAAATATTCCATCTTGTATAGGAACCTATTCATTCTCAATGTATCATTTCAGGTGACTCCGACCTGAACTTCCTTTCTTTACTAATTCTAGTTAATTCAATGCTCATTAAAAGCTTGGACCATAGCTAATTCAAAGGTATAACTCTGAGGAATGCAGTCATACAGGTCTGAATCATTTGAATCAGGGACATTTGAATGCCGAAGCCTACACGCAGCCTTGGTGCTGTACATGTGTTATAACTATATGGCTTTTATTTATTTATTTATTTATTTGATTATTTGATTATTTATTTCTTTATTTAAAAAGAAAACCACAAGGTCATTCCATGAAGTTGTTGGAAAAAGGTTTGCGGTGAACGGCGCACGTTTTTCTTCCCTCTTTTTCATCTCGTCATCTCGTGGCCTTTCCATATTAGCCGTCCTCATCCCCGATCCATGCCTCGGTGCCAGAGGTTTTTGTAAGAGGGTCGAAATTAGCCATTCAAATAATAGCAATTTGCATTCAAACCAAATAGCCACTTAGAGTGTAAATTGTGCCGAAATGACTGTAGAGGTAATGGGTCCTTTAAATAGGTTGGAAAGGGGAAAAGTGCTCCAAAATGGTCTGACGTTTCATTATTTTAGCGAATGTTTATATACGTGAGGGTTATTAAAGCCCGCAATTCTTCCGGATGAAAAAAGTAACCGTGCCTGGACGGATAATGAGTTTATAATCATGGTCTTGAAAGTCAGTGTGCTATTTGCGTTTGGTTAAATTGAATTTTAACATCTTTGAAATGTGGGGCGGGGCAGGGCTCCTTTTTGGAAATACTTTGTGATATTGGTTAACCTTTCAGCCTCTATTGCATGCCGTGTGTAGATTGTTGTGAACATCTCCAAGGTGAACGCATGTGTTCCAAAGTGCATCATATGATTTTTTTTTTTTTTTTTTTTAAATAGCCCTCGCTCAGTTGTGTACTTATGAGAGCTTGCAGGCAGAAGGATGCAGCCAGTTGTTGTTAGTCTGCCTTTGTGTATCTTTTGACCAGCCATCTTGAGCAAGCACCAGCTGCTGCCCTGCTGTAGATGCCGGTGAATATGTACAGAGTCGAATGATGGACTCTGGCAGTCCAGCAGCTATTGTCCTCCGTGTTTACTCATCTGTGTAGATCATTGTATCAGCAGAAAGAGCAGAGGGCTTTGGGGCTGAAAGGCTTCATTGTTATCTGACATTCACACATTTGTGATGAATGGAACGAATAGGTGGTGGACAGCGTGCTCATATACACTATGGACACTGCTGAAGGGGGTGCCTCGGTGTGACAGCTGTCATGTCTTTCATGACTGTTATAGAAAAATATTTACACATTTCTGATATGATCAGGACTCTCCTGGGTGATGTACCAAGAAATATAAACAAATACAGTTTGTCGAGGATTTGTATTATTTGTATCATATAGCCGATGTAAATATTTAATAGATTTTCCACTTTAAAATAAATGAAAGATGTCATCAGTGTAATATGCATAAGGGAATCCACGCTTTAAAATGTATATGATTTTATAAAACAAGACAAACTTATCCATGTGGCCAAGATAGATTCACCAATCTATATTGTAGTATAATAATAATAATAATAATAATAATAATACAGTAACAAAATTAAGTATAACTGGCAATAATGACAGTAACACAGCAAAAACAACAATAATAAATAGTTGTTGTAATTAAAACAAATATAATAAGAATACAATTAAAATAACAATAAAAATGACTAACATTACTAACACCAACATTATGACGAGAACAATAGTTGAGAACAGCAATAGTTAAAATAATAGTAATAGAAATATTAACATTAATTATATTCAT
The DNA here is from genome assembly GCF_001660625.3 of Ictalurus punctatus. Lineage (NCBI taxonomy): Eukaryota > Metazoa > Chordata > Actinopteri > Siluriformes > Ictaluridae > Ictalurus > Ictalurus punctatus. The sequence continues at coordinate 20,531,393 of NC_030423.2, forward strand.
AGCAAAATCAAAGACAATACAACTATAAGAACAAAAACACAATAGCAAAAACAACCAACTATAACAATGAAATATTTCTACACTTTAGTTTGAATTTTTTGGGGGCTAAATAAAGCACTTCTTGAACTGTCAGAGATTCGTTTGAATGGGAAGCGTGGTTTGTAAGCGTAGCCTGTGTTGCGTTTTTGTGTTTCAGAGGACGCATCAGCAGACGAGGCCGAGCTCCTGCACACGTGGTTTAGACTCGTCCTGGAGAAGAACAAGCTGGCCAGATACGAATCGGAGCTCATGATCTTGTAAGAAACTCCCCCTGGGTGTAAGAATTGGGCCGAGGTCTGTGCCCGTGTAAGCGTGCGGAGAATATGACAAATGAAATGTAGTACTGTTAGAACTTAATGAAAGCTACGTGTCTTAAAATTAGTTTATAAGTATCTAGATGGAAAAACATTTTTTGTGTGTGTGTTTTAGTAAATTCTATGTAGTTCAGTTTTGGAAGACCTCCAGCACCCGAGTGTGTTTACATGCACACTAATAATCCAATCATTCTCATTTCATATGACGTCAAGTAACTTTTGTATACACAGCACATTTAAAGGTGACAAGTAAAAATCAAGTAATGTCAAACAGCAATGAGAGAAAATAGGAATGAATGAAAATAGATCGATACATGATTAAAACAATTAAAAAAAAAAAAGCCATAAAAGACAAACCCACAGATTAAAAGAAGGGACAAAAACAGAGTGGCGAGATCATCGGGAGATCGCGGAGTTTGAACCCTAGGGGCATGCTCTCTCTCCTGTCAATCACAGGGACACTAGCCAATCGCAGACATCTGTGAGCTCATGTATGCGGAAGAGGGCAGATTACTCTTTCCTCTGAGTGTGATACTCCGCTCTGTGATGCAGTGTGCTCCTGGGGTAGTAGTTGTGTGATCAAGGAGGACTGGCTGGTATTTGGGAATTGGCAGATATCCAAACTGGGGAGAAAATAGGAAAGACTCAAGACTACAGACCACTTAGATAGACTGAAATGCCAGGGAATTGTTTTTTCTTCTTTTTTTTTTACCCCTTCCACAAGAGGGTTTGAGTCTGAGGTTGGTATCGAATGCATTACGTGTCTCTGTTGCAGTGCAAAGGAGCTGGAGCTGGAGGACAGACAGAGTCGGCTACAGCAGGATCTCAGACGCAGGATGGCCACCGAAGGTGAGAGTGATCATCACTTAATCGTCTGCGCGTTTCCACCGCTTTTCAGTATTTACCTGGCAACACTGGTTCAGTTCAAGCAACACAATGCTAAACCTGGAGATACCAGAGGCGCATGGTGTTCCATCACCATGGCAACAACTCACATTATTCAAGTTTTTCACGTTATTCACACAACCTCCTTACAGTACAAGACGTTAACAGTGCTTGGGTTTTATAAATTAGTGCGGGCAAATACAGTATGATCAAAATGATTCCTATAATTATGAAACATGAATCGTAATACGCAGAAGTCCTCTACTGTAATTATATTTACATTATTTGGTAGTAAATGTAAGGATTTTGCTTAACAGCTCGTGAACAAATATTTATTAGTAAAGTGACTCCAGATACAAACGCTCAGGTTAGGTTGTATAAATTGTTGACAAAAATCTGGTTTGACAAAAATCACATGCAATTCCAGTTAATTACACTGAGACAGTTACTATGGTTACTGGCTTTGAGTCACGATTGGGAACTATTGTCACGTCCCAATTCACCTACTATCCTTCCTAAATAGTGTCCGATTTAGTATTAGATTGAGCGTGTCCCAAATCCCGAAGGTACCCGGATGGTCATCTGTGTCCGGTAGATTTTCGATTTGTGGATCCGTGAACACTTTTTCTGCTAACATTACCCACAACTCCTTGCGCGAGGGTGAATTCACCATGCAAACATAGCGGACGGATGTACCGTCGGTGATTCGTCTTCAGTATTTAAGCCTAAGGACTTAAATATTAAGCCCTAATTATAAATAAAAATAAATCGGTGGAATGGCAAATTCTTTCTAATAAAGTAGAAATTATATAAGGAATAATGAATGAAGAAAAGCTGAAATGCAACAAGTAGTTTGTTTAAAGTGACGGTATGCGTAACTAGGCAACAAGGTTCTCTTCAATTACATGATGTGTTAGTACATCCCAGTACTTGCGTTCTTTTTGCTACACGCTCAAAAGTAGGAAAATTTTCTTCACAAAAAGAGTACATACTTCTAGTGCATAGTATAAGTAGGCGAACTGGGACGCAGTAGGTTTGTGGGGATGGAGCAAAAATAAACAAAACATATTTTGTCTGAAATGTCAGTTAATCTGTATTCATTTTTTGTTTGTAGCACTGTTGTGTAAAAGATTAATCGTACTGATTACACAGCAGGGCTGTGAGATTCAGTACAAGAAGTGCGATATTGCTTAATAATGGTGCGACTCTTGTTACCGACAAGGCCGAATAATACTGTAGTTAACAAGAAGTCTGTTTTGAATGTCGTGTATATGAAATACACAATATATTAGATTTCTGATTGATGCTCTGATAGAGGAATTCAATTTTTTCCCCTCTACCTTTGGGTCAGAATGACACACGATTCAAAGAAGCACTCAAATTAATATTAAGCAGTAAAGCAACTGGAGAGAGTTGATGATCTACAGCGTTCTAGAGATAGTCCACTACACTGACTCATTACAGCATTTCAGAATGGTAATGGATAACCTACACTATGCTTTCAGACTTCACAAGTGGTGCACTTTATAATAAAGCTATAAGCTATGGATAGTTTTGTTTAAAACAGAAAAGGGAAGGAAAAAAAGAAAGAAAGCTCTTGTTGCTTGTTTGGGCATAAACGTGCTTGTATGCTGTGTGTAAAAGTCACTCCGGGCCTGTTTTGCTGTGCAGACTGTAAGAAGAGCGCTGCGGAGCTGGCGGAGGAACAGGCCCTGCTGGGCGAGGTGATGAAGGTGGTGGAGGAAAGAGATCGTCTGGTGAGCCTGCTCGAGGAACAACGGCTGCAGGAGAAAGCCGAGGACCACGACCTCGAGAGCCTCATCCTCTCCAAGGGCTACCAGTTTCACTGGTCATGACCCACTCTCTCACACACACACACACACACACACACACACACAGTTGAGTGCTGATTTAGGATGAAGATGAACACAAACTTGACTAAGCAGGGAAACCTTCTAGCGCTTATGAAAGTTTTGGCTATATATACATTACCCTTCTGTTTCTTTATCACTATACTTAAACCGCTGACTGATCCTAGATCTGCGTTCTTGCTCAAAAATGTGGAGTGAAGAAGTTTCTAACACCGATACGCAAGTTGTTGTTTTTTTTTTTTTTTTTTTTTACGAGATTGTACATGTCCTGCTATTTCCGACTGAGCACTGACTGAATGAAACTCGTTTCACATTATATCTTGCAGAAAAGAAATCTTATTAAAGTCAGCGAGTTTTCCCCAAACATCAAAATAAACACCCTGCTGCCTCACTGCTGCTTCTTTTGAACTAAAAACCGCCCAAGATGTGCCTCGTATTAATCCGTAAACATCACTAATGGGTTATATTTATTTACAATAGGCACTCGTTTCCAGTGAGTGGCAGCCTAAACACTTAACACACTAAAAAAAAAAAAAAAAAACATGAAACACTAAAACACTGCAAGTGTCTACTACTACTCCTACTACTACTACTACTGTGTTTGTGAATAACTGTAGTCACGAGGGTGCATTAATACTGTACGTAACGTCGATGCTCTGATTTGTACGTGTCTGTCAACTTGAATGTAAAGTTTAACAGTTGTATACAGTATGTTTCATGTTCCTGACATTAATGTTCTGTTTAATTCGTTAGTCATATCCTGTAATCAGTTCTATATTTAATTTATGATAGAAACACGGCCAAACGAGGCGTGGATCGATTTAATTTAATAAAGACCGCAAACACTGTTTGCTGATGGATGTTTTAAAAGTGTCTATATTCTTATATTTTATAGTGGGTTAAATGTATAAGGAAGAAAATGTGAAAGGTGTGCTGTTCTAGGAAAATAATCAACGACGGGATGGTGCGATGCGACTCGGATACTGTTACCACCTTGAAGTTTTTATTTTGCTGTTAAACCCACGTCCGGAAGTGTTCTATTCCTCTTCAACCACAGCACTCATTTTAAGCAATGCTAACATTTCACGCATTTCCAGGAAGCGCTGGATCCTCATCAGGGTGGCGGGGGATGCGGAGTCATACTGGGTGTGAGGTGGGAATACGTCCTGGAAGCAACGCCAATCCCACAGCATGGCTCTGTTCACACACGTTCACAGCTAGTCGCAGTTTTAACACTCAGTCCATCACCTTGCATGTTTTTAGGAGGTGGAAGGAAACCGGAAACCTGGAAGAACCCCACACGAGCTCAGGATTGAGCCTACACACTGTGTTGCTAGCTATTTATTTATTTATTTATTTATTTATTAAAGACAAATTGTACATGTTATCAGTTTGTAGTTTGATTTAAAATTGATTTAAACTTCCTGTTCTCACTTCTGTTTATAGCAGCTACATATGAACAGTTTTTTATCCCTCACCATCTTTCTCACTCTTTCTCTTGAAGTTAATAAGACAATAAATATACAGACAAGCCACAAACCGTAAACTCTCTTCTGTAGACTTTTACATGCATGAAAATTGCGGCTTTATTTCTGATCGTTGCGAAGCGCTGACACTGGAGACTCCTTCCATAAATGCTAAATTAACATCTCACAGAAAACTTCACTATATCACCACTCATTATTTTAATCGGTTTATGTGGAACATCAACATTAGACATCCCTGTGACTGAGCTGTTAATGTAGGAACGATGGCGCATTAAAACGAGCGTGTTCGATAGGGGTTAGTTAAGTGTTCATAGCCATTTTTTGAAGATAGAGACAGATTCTGCTGTCTGGATTGAGGAAGCTCATTCCACCACTGAGGGACAATCAGATTAAAGGTTCGGAAAAGGACCTCATGCCTCACTGTGTAGGCACTACTATGCGTCGGTTGTTAACTGATCACAGGTTGCGTAAACATAACTAAAAGGAGTGTTAAGTTTGATGTTGGCGGCTACAGGAAGCCAGTAGAGGGAGATGAAGAGGGGTGTGACATGGGTGCTTTCGGGCTGGTTGAAAACGAGACATGCTGCTGCATTCTGAGTCATCTGAAGGGGTTTGATGGAGCTGGCTGTGAGGCCTGGGAGTAGTGTGTTGCAATAGTCCAGTTTTGAGATAACAAGAGCCTGGACTAGTAGCTGTGTAGCCTGTTCAGTGTGATAGGGTCTGATTTTCTTGGATATACAGAATGAAACTACAGGACCTTACGTTCCCTTGCGCAATCTGCGAGTAGTGAGCAGTGCCTACTCAGCGTGGCTCAAGGTCCCTTTCCAGAACCTTCAAACTAACTGTCCCTCGGTGGTGGAATGAACCTCCAACCTCAATGTGGACCGCAGAATCTGTCACCATCTTCAAAATACAGCTAAAGATCTTGTATGGTAGCACTACTTGTATTGCTCTCCGCTTGATATACCGCTTTGCTTGTATTTCCTCATTTGTAAGTCGCTTTGGATAAAAGCGTCTGCTAAATGAATAAATGTACATGTAATGTAGTGTGGGAGAAATGGCCTGAAGAAGGTGAGAAGGGTCTACAGGACAGGTTGAAGGACAGCTAAAGTGGAAGAGTTTTAAGTGGAGATGCACCGATACTAAATTTCTCAGCTGATACCGATAACCGATTATTCAGAGTGATATCAGCCGCTACCGATAACCGATACCAATAGTTCTGCCTTTTATGCCTTCTTTTAAATTAATAATAATTAATTATACAATTCTGAAGGAAATGCAAATAAAACTTTATTCTCTCCATTTCAACAAGTTGTTTCACAGTAACTGGTCTCATAAACAGAAAACACATTACTCACATGAACGTTAACACATGAACTAAATTCTGAAGATTAAAGCAAGATTTCTTAACTTCTTGAATGTTATTAATTCATATTAACATCGACTGAATTCTAAAAAACCTCCTGTTAGTCTCACATTCACTCTCCACAAACAAAAGCATTTCTACTTCATCATTAACATCAAACTGGTAATATAAGATCAACTTTTTTTATATATAAACATTAACTGGATATGAAATACACTACAAATATATTTTTCTGTGCAATATATACTTTTTTGTAAACTCATCTTCATTTAAATATTTCAGCGGTGTACTGGTGCTTTAATTCAGAGTGAGTCTAAAAAAATTTAGACTCGACGCCGAAACTCCCGCTTCACTGCTGCAGCATCCGGTGTAAAATTTTAGCAGTGCAGAGATTACAGATATTACAAACTGCAGTTTTGTCATCATTCCACACAAAAGACATCATCTTTACACACAGCACGAAATCGATGTGTTGTCCCACTCTCTGTTGATTGACAGGATATAATCAGCCCTGATCATTGGATGTTTTTAAACTATCGGCCGATGGCGTGAAAAATAGCCTTTATCGGCCCATACCGATTATTGGCTGATACATCAGTGCATCTCTAGTTGTAAGAAATCAGAGGGGAGAAGGAGAGATTTGCATATATATATATATATATATATATATATATATATATATATATATATATATATATATATATATGCATCTCTGTCTGAATTTGAACCGTACTGAAAACCTGTTGTCAGAACCAAAGATAGCTTTGAAATGTTGGAAGAGGGTCGAAGGTCTCTACAAATCAACTTTGTTGAAGGGGCGCCAATACTTTTGAATACCACTTTTTTGTGTGTGAGGTGCCAATACTTTTGGGAGAAGCGTTTTGGAGAGAAGTGATACTACTACTACCCGTGTTACAATAAAACTATACAGCATCCACAATGAAAATGAATGAACTGATGAACAGAAACTGCACATTTTGCACGTTCTGCAGTAAAGCAGGACGACTCTGACCGTGACATGTTTTTACACCAACCGTTTTCAGCGTAACAGCGGAGCTGTATGGAGACCCGATTCCTGTGAGAACAGGTTTCTATGAAACGCCACAATTCGGGAGCGCGAGACAGACTTTGGAAATGTGGGCGGTGCAACAACAACACAAAAAAAGAAGGTAGAAACCATTGCGAAAAGTGGGGGGGGCGGCACAGGGAGAGTCCATGTTCCCGAGGGCAGGGCTAAATATCTTGGAATTCCGTTTCCGTTCCAGGGATTTTCATAAATCTTACAGGAAGGGATAGAGAAATTAAACACGTTTTTTTTTTATTTATAAGTGAGTTTTATTTTGTTGTTTTTTTTTTTTATAAGAGCTACTGTTGAATGATGGCGTCCTCTCCGCAGAAGTCTCCGTCCTCTCCCACTCCGCTGTCTCCGAGCTTCAGGAAGAAAGATGAGACTTTTCTCGGGAAACTCGGAGGAACTTTGGTCAGAAGGAAGAAGGCGAAAGAAGGTAAAGGTTTAAAACTGTAAAACATGTACAACTCTGTTAAACA
>NC_030423.2:20548902-20683902 GCF_001660625.3 Ictalurus punctatus
ACAAGCTTTCTTCTCACAACCAAACGTCGAGACTACTTTCTTTTCTTATCAGAAAAGGGAAGAGTTGACCAGAATTTCAAGACCAGAAAATATGAAGAATTCTAATAATAATTTTAATAATAAAAGTCCCTTATATGACACTATTGCAAGTCATGTCTTTTTTTTTTCTAATACGTTTTTGAAGTGGTAAGATAATTACAGGTCTGGAAACATCTTTAAACATGACCTATTGCATCTTTAAACCTGAATGGACCTCATACACTAGACGTCCTCGTGTCTTCTGTGCTCTCACACACCCTGATTTAATTATCGAGTCATTATGAAAACTTAAATGAGTAGATCAAGTGTATTTAAAAAAAGAAAAGTAAAAGAAGAAACATGCACACATTGCATGTTCAGTTGTTTTCCATTCATTTTTAAGTTCATTAATCCCAAATGTGATTGACCAAATACTGCAACTACATACCGTGAGCTCCAGAATTATTGGCACCCTTGTTAAGATGAGTAACATGGTCAAAGAAAAATGTTATTTATTATCTTAATCTTCCACCGAAGTAAATGTATTCTAATAAACTATCATAAAAAATTATTTTTATAGAGCGTTTTCATACATGTGAAATAATTACAAAGTAATGTAATAGGATGCACAGGATAAAATGATGATGAGAAAATACAAAGTGCAAAAGTAAGCGTAAGGACACAAATATATCAAATAAGCCGAAAAATATAGTACAAGTTTAATATGTTAATGTGGTATTGTGATAAGCTTTTGTTTTTTGTTTCTGCTTTCTTGAAATAAATCTACATGAATTTAAATATTAGATTTCTACCTATCTTTAACAAGGGTGCCAATAATTCTTCACAACAGAGAAGCTGCAGGGAGAGAAGCTGAACGTGGCGGAGGTAACGCAGTCTGAGATCGCTCAGAAGCAGAAACTCCAGACAGTCCTCGAGCGCATCAACGAGGTTCTCAAAGTCTCCACCAGAAACACCAAGTGGAACGTCGACAGTAAGCTTGTGGCGATGTTCTGCACAAAAGTCGAGATGATGGTTGTAGCACAGTGTGCTCAGAACTAACGTCCTGTGAGTGAACTAGTCAGACTTAACTCTCTTACGTTCTCTGTTCCTGTATTAGCTGTTCATGCTAAGAGCATGGTGGCCATCCTGCACCTCCTGGTGGCGCTGTCTCAGCACTTCAGAGCTCCAATCCGCCTCCCCGAGCACGTCTCCATCCAAGTGGTGGTGGTTCAGGTATGCAACCTCGAGTCAGTTTGGAATATTTCACCCTTTTGGGCATCCATTTACACTTGGGGCTCACTTGTATTGCACTGTAGTCACAAAGTCAGAGCCTGTAAGGGTCATTTTTTATTGCTAGAGCCATATCTCCCTGCAGTTCTCGCCTGGTTTCCCACTGAAGCTAAGCAGGTTTGAGCCTGGCCAGTACCTGGATGGGAGACCTCTTGGGGTAAACTAAGGGTGCTGGTAGAAGTGGTTTTAGTAAGGCCATCAGGGGGCGCTCACAGATCCTGTGGATCCTAATGCCCCAGTATAGTGATAGGGACACTATACTGTAAAAACAGCACTGGTTTTCTTTTTTTTTTCTTTTTTTTTTTTTTTTTTGATCATAGAAGTTTTATTGGAAATTTGCATTTTGCACATTATAAACAGCGCTGTCTTTCACATGAGACGTTATACTGAGGTCCTGACTCTCTGTGGTCATTGAAAATCCCGGTGTCCTGGCGAAATTCCCCCATTGGCCCTTATCTATCATAGGCCCATAATAATCCCCATCCCTGAATTGGCTACATCACTCTCCTCTCCACCAATAGCTGATGTGTTGTACAAAATATTAAACCTATTAGATGAGAGTCGGGCATGGTAGCTTAGTGGTTGCCTCATGTTCAGGGGTTGGGGGTTCGAATCCTATCTGTGTATGCGGAGCTCGCATCCCCCTGTCCAAAGACGTTGTGTTGTAGGATGACTGGCATTTCAAATTGTCTGTAGTGTGTGATTGTGCGATGGGTTGGCACCGCGTCCAGAGTGTCCCCCCACCCTGTGCCCCGATTTCCCTGGGATAGGCTCCAGGCTTCCTGTGATCCTGTGTAGGATAAGAGGTTCAGAAAATGGATGGATGCATTAGATGAGATCCCCCCCCCACCCCCCAGTATTAAGTACTTAAACAGTCCAAGTGGCTGTGTTTCAAATTCGACACCGTGCACTAGATTACTAAATGATTATGATGTTTTTGATTAAACACTTTAACAGTTTGCATGTCAAATCACATCGTTGAGTCTCACCACAGGAACATGTCCATCCTGAACATTTTACATCTCGTTTGTGTCTCTAGTTCGAGAAATGAAATTCGTGTCCTTTCACAGCCCCGCCCCTTCCGTTGTGTCGAGCAGGATGTGACCTCTGAGTGCAGAAAGTGCCCGTTTTTGATACAATACACACTTCTGATTTCTCATCAGTTGTAGTAAATTATCTATACTTGAGTAAATTAAGACGATACTGTGTACAACACGACAAGTTTAAGACTGGAGTGTTCCACAACCACAGTCTGTTTATTATTCGTATTTAATGTTTAATTCTGCTCGAGTGACCGTGTGTCGTTCAGAGGGTGACACGTTTATGAGATGGTCCAGATGTTTCCTGGCTAACCTCAGTGTTTCATTCAGTAAAGTGTGTGTGTGTGTGTGTGTGTGTGTGTGTTTCCTGACTGTCAGAAAAGGGAGGGAGTCCTGCAGTCTCGTCAGGTTCTAGAGGAAATCACTGGCAACACCGAGTGAGTCTTTCAGCTTCTCTACGTTTGTTATTTTGCCTTCGCTCATGTACAGTTTAATGCCATCTAAGTGTGTGTGAGTGTGTTGGGACAAGTTTATACACACACTGAACATTACATTGTGAACAAGAGACTGGATTATGATTGCTGAGCAGCTTATTATGCAGACACACACACACCTACATTAAATAAGGAATAAAACACTCGGGTTTGCGCTGTTTTAGGAAAATGATCAACGACGGGGCGGCGTGACGTGAGCCGACTCACAGCGGAGTCACCACTGTTAGCGAAGTTGATTATTTTCCAATAACAGTACATCTTTGTGTTGTTTTTTTTTTTAAATTCCCCTTATACTGCAGCAATTTGTGCTTAAAGAATGACACATTATACTGTTTATCCATTTAGAGTTATCCATTATATCAGTGAAACAAGTTATTTCCTGTTATCACTTACATTATAGCAGCTATAAATATTCGTTAAGACAAAAATGCAGCTTGTCAAGTTACTCTTAGCTTTTCAAGAATTTCAGATTTTTTTTTGGCTTTTTGTGATTTATTGATTTATTTTTCTTCTTTCTTTCGCTTTCCTACAGGGCATTATCCGGCAGACACGGTATGTTTTACATGAGCCTATTCATTTCAGCCATTTTTGCATAGTTCATTTTCTATGAGTAGATTAAGTATCAGTTGATGACGATAACTATATCAATCTAATATTATTTTCTTTTAAAACTACTAAGCTTTACAATGTGTTTTGTTTTGGGTTTTTTTTTTTCACAGGTAAACTCTTTCACATAAATTCTTTTACATTACAGTTTAGATATAATAAAATCAATCCGACTCGCTTTATATGTAAACGTTTCCAGTTCTAAAAATAAATTTCTTTTACAAATCCAGTCTTTGACATTTGCTACAGGATATATGATCTTCAATCCAGCGTTTTGTGCCGAGTATCCGACGCCGATCCGACTATCAGATTGATGCCATCACTATATATTTCTTAAATAAACGGTGCTTTCTCTTGTCACTGTAATTACATTATCAACTTGTCGTACAATATCATACGGAGGTGACCTCGATCATTTTTCCTGACCTCGATATCGCCCATAGTGTTTACATAGGAATGAACGTCACCGACATTTTATCCGGTCACGCTGCTTCTGTCTTCTATCTGCTCTAGGGCTGTCAAATTAACATTCGAACTTCGAATATTCGTCGATTTAAAGATTAAAAACGCACATTCGAATGCAAAAACTGTGTGGAATCGAATTTTAAGATGTGTAACAAGCACTAGCACCGATTTGAATTAAAACGTACTGTTGAAGAAACGACACGCAGGATATTAACAATGCACTAAATGTTTTTTAAAGAAGAAAAATCTAGAAAGAATAGTTCTTGTGTTTGAAATAATCCAGTCGTGGTCAATAACGTCAGGGATTGAGTCGTTTAAGCTGTGTGTGCTGAAGCTGAACAGTGAATGAACAGCGTTAAACTCAAGCGCTCTACTAGCGGGTTAATGAACTCACCTAAACACATCCTATACACATATGAGATTAATCAGACATTTACACAACATAAACCTAATATTACAACCCACCTCTGCACAAAATGACACGAATGCACAAGTGAACTTGAACTTAAGTAAAGCGCTAGGTAGAACGGTAAGTCACGCTGTGAATACGCTCTTTCCATAACAACGCACTAAAATACAGAGAACGAATAACTAAAGCATAAAGGATTCACAACACTGTATTACAATGTATTACTGAATATTCTCAAGAATTAAAAGTTCATTGCTCGTACTTGCATCATTATGCTCTTATCATTATATCAGTGGGATAAAATGGTCTTAAAATGACAATAATGTAGTTTCTCTCGATTATTTCTGGGGCAATATATCGTCCAACAAAAATAGTTATCACGACGCGTCTACTTTCTCTGTCCGCAGAGCGTGACGCGTTCGACACCTTGTTCGATCACGCACCTGACAAACTGAGCGTGGTGAAGAAGGTAAAGCATCAGAGACGTGCGTTTTGCTAACCGATGCCCAGAAACGGATACTGATTTCACTGAAACTGTGCTGATCTCTGTGCAGACGCTCATCACTTTCGTCAACAAACACCTGAACAAGCTGAACCTGGAGGTGGCCGAGCTGGACACACAGGTACTGAGCTCAAACTACGTCATCACACACAGGGCTCACTGTTTCCACACTAAGCGCTATTGTAGTGATTCAAACACTGATTCGTTCATCTTAGTGACTCATTCGAAACAACTCATTTGTGAACAACATACAAGAATTGTACGTCGCACAGTTGCATTTGGTGTGTAATTAAATATTAAAAAGTGATTATATGTTCGTTATTGTGACGCTGTCCTTATTGACGCGTGTGTGTGTGTGTGTGTGTGTTCAGTTTGCAGACGGAGTGTACCTGGTGCTTCTAATGGGACTCCTGGAAGGATACTTCGTACCGCTCTACAATTTCTTCCTCACCCCCGAAAACTTTGAGCAAAAGGTGTGAACTTGTCCTGACTTTTTAAACATTTGTTAATTGAGTTGGGAATGTTCCACCAGCGTTCTTTTTCACTGATCAACATTTCGCATGATAAACTACAAATTACATGAATGTTGTTGAAAATGGAAATGAAGAATTTTATTTAGTTTATTCACTTAGTAAGTTTAGAGGCAATGAGCCTCATTATCACGAACAAATTTATTTGTAATTCATTTGCAGGAGTATTTGCACAAGAAATGTGGTATTCTCTAAATGTTATGAAACTCGAGCGTTTCATATTAATGACACGAAAGCAATCTAAAAAAATAATTTCATACATAAAGGCAAATAAGACTCACTATTCAATAACTAGAGGAAGCGTTAGTGTGTGTCTGTGGTAGCTGAAGTGCTGCAGTGGCTGAGCTGCGTTGCTGGAAGAATTAGGACATGCTGTGTTTAGGAAGCGCTTTTCCACCTTTTAGTTGTCATTGTCAGCTCCCTGTGAGCTTTGCCTTATATGGAGTGTTGTGGGTGTGGTTAAATGTAATTAACAGCTGATCAGCATTTATTAAGATATTTGCGTATGAAGCTGAAGGGAATTTTTTATTCGGTTTTGCATCTAAAAACATTTGCACACAGATGTAATAAATGAACCCTAGAGTTGTAGTGTTCTGTTTTTATTTTAGTTATTATAAAAAAAAAAATTTTTTAAATTTTGTTTTTGATTAACCAGAACGCCACTTACACACTCGATGTATGACGGTCTGACAATAAGAATCAATTAAGGAGCCTGTGTTTTAAATCCTGTGCATATTAAAGCATGATGGCGTGCAGGCTCTCTCAGGGGCGCGGTGCTGTCGCAAGGCCCAGCCGAGTGGCAGCGTGTCCGGGTTCAGATCCAGCACACCGGGCCAAGTGGGCACCGAGCAGCAGGGCACGGCTGTAATCTGCCCCAGCGCAGGAAATGGAAGAGTGACACGGAGATTAGCGTCCAGCTGGAGACGGAGAGAATGTGAAACAGCCGGAGTGCGCATTTTAAAGGACAAGTCGAGAGAACAATACAGTAGAATTAAACAGGCCTACAGACACTCAGGAAACATCACTCACTAATTCACCTTCTTGTGCCATGCACTAACGTTTACTCTCCTCATGTAGGGATTGCTGCGTTATAGAATTAAGAGGACACAGTGAGCATTTGTGAGAGTTTCTGACACAAGGCTTGTTGTCACTTGAGTCCAACTTGACCTGATTGGACGGTAAAAAAAAAATTTGGGGCGGCTGTGGCTCAGGTGGTAGAGCGGGTTGTCCGCTAATCATAGGGTTGGCGGTTCAATTCCCGACCCACGTGACTCCACATGCCGAAGTGTCCTTGGGCAAGACACTGAACGCCAAGTTGCTCCCGATGTCAGACTAGTGCCTTTTATGAGTGTGTGAATGAGAAATGGTGTAAAGCGCTTTGTAGAACCGCTAAGATTAAAAAGCGCTATGTATGTGCAGACCTTTTTTTTTTTTTTTACACACACACACTTATTTATTTATTTATTTTTTTATGTATGTATTTATTTATTTATTTATTGTACACGTGATTTTTCAAATATATATACACAACCCGCATTGCAAATCAGGTTTATTGTCAACATTTACAGATTTTCAGCTGTTTGCAATGAACAAATCAAACAAAAGCAATTGAAATAGTTCAAGACAACGAATACTTCAAGTGGTTCCTCCAAATTCAACTGAAAACGCAACTTATAATGACTTCTCCTGTCTCAAAATTATTCAACCCCCTGAATAGAATCCCTCACAACAGCACAAATATGCAAAGCAGGTGTTGTCTCAAGCACTCCTGATGAAACTATTCACGGGCTTCTACTTGCACCAGGTGTGCTTGAGCTGGAACACATGAAATACCTGAACTGGCTAGGGGTAGAAAATATGAAATGCCTTGACTGGGCAGAAAAAGGAAGCTATCAAGTGCTTAGTTGCATCTAATCCCCCCCACCCCTGCTATAGGGGCTCGGTAGTGTGGTAGTTGGTTGGTGACGGGATCCAGTCTCACTGATGTACAGTAGTATAGAAGTATTGAAGCTTTATGTAAAGAATCTGCGTATACATTTTCGCACACTTCGTATAGAACGGTCCTGAAAATGGAAATGTGTCGTGTTTTTGTTACCATGCTGTTTCTCCATTCCAGGTCCACAACGTGTCCTTCGCCTTCGAGCTGATGCAGGACGGCGGCCTGGAGAGACCAAAACCCAGGACGGAGGGTAAATACAGACCTCTCATTCAATCGTGCAATCTAGAAATTAGGTGCAACACACGTACCGGTTATAAATACCATCCAGAATTATTGGCACCCATCAAGAAAAGGAGGAGGAAAAGAATAACTGATGTAATGTGTGCCATTTCGAGCTTAAACATAGAGGATACGTTATAGGTTTATTATAACACAAGAAAATTTGTATATTAAAGAACAATATCCAGAACAACATTTTGACACTTTTGAATGACTCAATTGTGGGTGAATGTTTGTGGGGTTTATAAGGAGTCATCATTGTAAGCAGCAGATGGACTGATTAGATTTCGGAATTGATCCAAACAGGGTCAAGGTCACAGCAAGGTCGAATGTCCGAAATAGTTTTTCTTCAGTCGCTTCCTTGCCCGTTTGAAGTATATTTTAAGGGTATTTGAGACATACAATTATTAACAAGGATTAAAGGTCTTGACGGTGGTTCTGCTTGCTTGTTCATTTTTCCACAATATCAGTCTCAGACCAAGAAAGTGCTATTTAAGTTTGTAAAACCAGTGTGCCTCAGGGCGGAAGCAAAGCAAAGAATTTCAACCCTACCACCCTGATACGACACCTAAGCGTTGCCAACGAGCCACCCACTTGTGCAGATGTGACCGCAGCAATCCGGAAGCGAAAGGGATCAAGACCGAAGTGGATTTCTTTGCACTATGTAACCAGCGGTTGTTCAGGAAGTGGATTTCTGCTGCTATACATTACGCGCTCAGTCGAGGTTCACCACCCACGTAGGCCGCCTCCGGAAAAATCTGACCTCCGTGATAAAATAACACTAACAGGGCGAATGAATTTTTATCTAAAACAGATAAAAAAGGACCAACAAAACATCTTATTCTCTAATTTCTTCTTAGACATGTACATCTTCTCCGACCTGTCTAAACGAAATTTCTTTTTTATATATAATATATAAGCCAGTCCCTGTATGTAATGAATCATGGTTTTCTCCTGTCAGACATCGTGAACTGTGACCTGAAGTCGACTCTGCGTGTTCTCTACAACCTCTTCACCCGATACAGACACGTGGAGTGATGAGACGCACTGACGGACATTTCAGTGTGCGGTTCAGTTTGGGAGAATCAGCACTATGGGGATTTATCATGGACGCATTGTAGTGTTGATTTTTTTTTGTTACAAGAGACCACTGAACTATGCTCTCTCTGTATGTGTGTGTGTGTGTGTGTGTGTGTGATATGTATACATACACCGTGAGCTATCCAATAGCTATACAAACGCTGTGTTGTATATAAAAGCTGCTTTTTTATTGGGTGGAAGTTTGAACATAGACGATTCTGCAGCAAAATTCTCACACTACTGTCGCGTTCCCTTGCAGAATCTCTTGAGCAGGCCGGATTTCTTAATTACTCCAAAGTGCCTAAGATTTTAAATATATAATGAGACCAGATTTTGATATATCTATATATGACCAGGTTTTTATATATGGTTTAGACAAAACAGTATTGTGTGATTAATATGAGAAACATTTTTGCTAATTCCTTTATTTCACACAGCTTACTGGATTCAAATAGCAATAATGATGCTTCATTCAAGCTCCGGAGTCTATACAGATCAGATACGAGTTTGCTTTTATTTGTGTAGATGTAGATATTTGTGCAGATAGTTCATCTGAAAATCTGTCGTCTTCATCAATCTGAGTACTGGGATAAACTTGATCAAATGTGACTGAATAAATAAACTTCAAATGAATTCACTACTAGCACTGGCCTGTTTGTTTGTTTGTTTGTTCGTTAGTGTTTCATCCTCTCCCCCCCCCCCCCCCCCCTTTACATTTATTCATTTTCTCCAACTGAGATAGGGTCTAATTCAAGCCTGGACCTGATCAGTAGGTCCAAGAGTAGGTGTGTCTGGCAGTTCTGAGAACTGAACTCTCAACCTTCTGGGTGCTCAAAGACCTCAAAGACGACGTGGAATAAATTTTACTGCGTCCTTACACTGATCACCTGATCATTCGTGCAATTATCCAATCAGCCAATCATGTGGCAGCAGAGCAATTCATCAAATCATGCAGATACAGGTCGAGAGTATCAGTTCGTGTTCACGTTAGACAACAGAATTAGGGAGGAAAATATGATCTCAGTGGCTGGTTGTGTCAGACGGGCTGGTTTGAGTGTTTCACAAAAATGCATATCGCTAAAGTTTACACAGAATGGTGTGGAAAAACAAAAAACATCCAGTGAGCAGCAGGTTTGCGGGCAGAAACGCCATGTTGATGAGAGAGATCAAACGAGACTGGCCAAGCTGACAGGAAGTCTTTATTAATTCCAAACAATCACTCTATACAACCATGGTGAGTTGAAAAGCATCACAGAATGCACATCATGTCAAACCCTGAGGTGGATGAGCTACAACAGCAGAAGTGCACACTTCTCAGATCAAACTCCTGTCAGCTGAGAACAACAATCTGCGGCTACAGTGAGCACAGACTCAAACCTGGTCAGTTGAAGATGGTCACACATTGGGCGCTTACTACCAGTCAAGTGTAGTTTGAATCGGATGCGATTTTAAACGTCCCGCAGCGACATGTTGAGAAATACTGTGAATGTTAATTCCGTTACTTTGCCTGCGTGATGCATCGAAAACGATGAGCCGCTTTGTGACTGAAGCCGTCATTACATCCTGCATTGTGAATGCTGACATTGTGAATGCGTTGTGACATTTATTTTGATGCAGTGCGTTTGTGCAAGTGATTCTGACAGACGGACACAATGTGAAATGTGCTAAAAAAAAAAAAAAGCAGAACGATTTAAACGGCTTAGTTTTGCTATTTAAAAAGCTTTCTGTGGTTGACAGGACGGATCTGCGTTTCATAGGAATCTGTCAGAATCCGTCTGATTTCGTTTGTGCTCTTTGAGCATACAATGAAACACGGAGAGAGAGAACAGAAGTGGCCAGGATAAATATGTCATGGCTCATTGTCTACATATAAAAGTATTTAAAAAAAAGACATTTGTGAACGTTTTATTTTTGGCTAGACCGTTCCTGTAAAAGTGGTGTAGGAGTGGGTAACGTCATGCTCCAGGGGATGGAGAATTGCAGGTTCTCATCCCACGATTATGAGAGTGACTCACTGTCGTTTTCTGAGCAAGAGTTTTAACCTTCAACTGTGCTCAGGTCCTCATTAGCTGGACAAATGATCAGCCTCTGTGATTGGATATTGGATTGGATTTTGTCTTGAAATCAAGTGAACATCAGAAATGAAGAGGAAAATCATCTATAGCAGGGGTCTTCAATCCTATCCACAAAGGGCCGGTGTGGCTGCAGGCTTTCATTCCAGCCAAGCTGGAGTCACAACTGATTCCACACCAGATTCCACACCAGATTCCACATCTGATTCCACAACAGATTCCACATCTGATTCCACACCAGATTCCACACCAGATTCCACATCTGATTCCACATCTGATTCCACACCAGATTCCACACCAGATTCCACACCAGATTCCACACCAGATTCCACACCAGATTCCACACCAGATTCCATATCTGATTCCACATCTGATTCCACATCTGATTCCACATCTGATTCCACAACAGATTCCACACCAGATTCCACACCAGATTCCATATCTGATTCCACATCTGATTCCACACCAGATTCCATATCTGATTCCACATCTGATTCCACAACAGATTCCACATCTGATTCCACACCAGATTCCATATCTGATTCCACATCTGATTCCGCAACAGATTCCACATCTGATTCCACACCAGATTCCATATCTGATTCCACATCTGATTCCGCACCAGATTCCACACCAGATTCCACATCTGATTCCACATCTGATTCCACACCAGACTCCACATCTGATTCCACACCAGACTCCACATCTGATTCCACACCAGATTCCACACCAGATTCCACATCTGATTCCACACCAGATTCCACAACAGATTCCACACCAGATTCCACATCTGATTCCACACCAGATTCCACATCTGATTCCACACCAGATTCCACATCTGATTCCACATCTGATTCCACACCAGATTCCACACCAGATTCCACACCAGATTCCACACCAGATTCCACATCTGATTCCACACCCGATTCCACTTGTTTAATCAGTTCATTTTAGTCTCCAATCAGCTATCAAGTGTGCCTTCTGTCTAACTGGAACGAAAGCCTGCAACCACACCGGCCTTTAAGTTTGCCGATAAGTTTGAAGACCCCTGATCTATCGCATTAAATACAGCCCCATTCTTCACTAAAGACACATTTTAAATGGTGGACAAATCATAAATACATTAGCTGTCCAATCATATATTTCGGCTGCCTGGAAAACTAATTGACTGGGCTAAAAAGTGCTAGCTAGCCTAATGTAATAACATTTGAGGAGCTAGTTAGCTAGCTAAGTGCATTAATACTAGGGGTGTAAATGTCAGGCTTCCATACGATATGATTTCGATTCTTAAGGCAACAGTTCGTTATTTTACGATAACGCTGAATCCACTACAATGCGGTTTAATTTCTTAAGATAAAGGTTCATCATTTTACATTTGACAGTCGATTCATACAACTGAATGTATTACTATATGATACAATTTTTTTTTTTTTTTACAAATTCTTAAGGGAATGATTCAATATTTGCCCATACCACTAAAGGTGCTACGATATATGAATTTGACTCTTAAGGCAACTATCCGATATTTGATGATATCACAGAATTTGTTACGATACGATATGATTCCGATTTATAAGGCAATGATTTGATATATGACAATCCTACTGAACATGCCAGAATACGAGTTTGATTTTTAAAACAACTTGATACAGGATGATACCAATGAATCTGCTACGGTACGATGCTATTTCAATTCTTAATGCAATGATTCGATATTTGACAAAACCACCGAATCTGCTACAATACGACGACTCAGCCAACAATACGATATTTAATGATACCAGTAAATCTGCTACAATACGATATCTGATGATACCTGTGAATCTGCTACAATATTTAATGATACCAGTAAACCTGCTATATGATTTCAATTCTTAAGTCAACAATGTGATATTTGATGATACCACTATATCTCCCACGATACGATATTTAATGATAAAACTACATCTGTTACAATACGATGCACTTCTTAAGACAACATGGTATTTGATGATACCTCTAAATCTGCTACGATGCGATTCTTCAGCCAAAGATTCGATATTTGATGATACACTGAATCTGCTATGATACAATATGATTCTTAAAGTAACAATTTTGATATTTGATGATACCACTGAATCTGCTATAATCCAGGACGATTTATATTCTTAAGGCAAAAATGCAATATTTAATGATACCACTAAATCTGCTAGGATACGATATGATTTTGATATTTAATGCAACGATTTGATATTTAACGATTAAGGAAACGATTAAGTGTGATTATCTAACACTTTGTTTGTGAAACAGTAAGGGTTTTTTTTTCCCTCTTCTTTTTGAATCTACGAATAAAATCCAGTCATGAGATTTGTCCGCTCATGTGTTCACAGGCACCGCCCCCCCCCCCCCCCTTACAGTCATTTCAGGCCCCTTACTCTACACCTTGGCCTGCTTTTATTCCTGTGAATAAGGAACTGTTGAAGCACTCTAACCTTTGTTGTTCTGTTCACACTTGCTAATGGTTTCTGTATTCTCCAGTCATGTTTTGTTGTGCTTGTTTCTTCCTGTAATTACTGTTCACATACACATCCTGATAAAACCAGGCTTTTTTTTCATTTGGCCCTCCGTCGCTTTGTTGCGTGCCTCCTCTTCGAGACGTGTGAACATCTTCCTGCAAATGGTTCACTCGCCTCTGAGCGCCGCATGGTGTGTATTCAGAGGGAAGCTGGGTTAACAAGTTAACAAGCTGGTTTGTTGCTCATTCTCAAGAGCCAGTTATACAGCGGATTAATTGCACACCTTCCGTCTCTGAAAGCAGCGCTATTGATTTTTCTGGGCTTTTCACATCACTCAGCGTTCGCAGACTTCATGCTGCTGATAGAGATACACGTCAGGGGTGTGGGATTGTGTGTCTCACCAAGCTACAGGAGAGAAATATGTGCTTTATTAGCTGTAACAATTACGACGAGGCAGGATGGAGCTCTTTATCCTTCTGCGTCATCCAGGATTTTCTTGGAAATCCTGTTCATGGCTGAGGTCGCGGATAAGTTTGCCATGTGCACATGTCCAGAAGGTAGCACGGCTAAGAATCACAGCCTTACACGTGCAAGACTTTGTGAAAAAGAAAAGCCGAGGTGAAAATAAGGATGTGTCCAGTTCTTCGCATGGATTATGACACTGTTATCTATAAAAATAAATAAATAAAAAAAATAGACAACAAGAAGATCGAAGAGATGGGGGAAAAAAAAGATGGAGTAGCTCCATCTTCAAGCAGATGATTTGGTGTCAGCATCAGACTCAGGTTCGAGGTGGAGCCCGTTTTAAAGAAGTAATAGTATGTTAGGAAATTTTCGATGATAACAAAGTCCCCTATAGCAACAGTGCAAAACTGCAAGTGCAGATCATTTATACCACAGCGCTGATGAATTCTTGTTGAATTTTCAATAACAGTAATAACAATAATTCCGGCTGTGACAGAGGTTTATATTAATATGGCTCCTTCTAGTACGATATCGTTTCTGTAGCAACAGATAATACAGTATATTGCGACTTTTTTTTTTGGTGGACACTTCATGTAACAGATTTGAAAAATGTTGTTATTTAACAAAGAAAAACGTATTATCATTTCTGATATGGCAAAGTATTCTGTTAGGAGACGTTTATTGATCATTTATGGAAGGAGTCTCCAGTGTCAGCGCTTTATAATGATCAGTAAGTTTCCCACCAGGGATGGAGGGAATGATGGAGAGGGAGAATTTTCTAGAGAATTCTAGAGAGGGAGAATTTTCTATTTTACTAGAGTTTTCTAGTTTCTCGGTAACATGACAAGCTGGGTGTTTGTTGTTGTTGTTGTTTTGTCTTATTAACTTCTCTGAAGAGAATTTTTTAGCCGCTATACCAGACGTGATAAAGGAACTAACTTGTTTCACAGATGTTACATAAGACTAAATGTAACAATAATCAAATAACAAGTGTAATGTTTCTTTCATTATTAAATTCAAAATTGAAATGGTTGGCAAATCCCAGTGGTATAAGAGGACTAACACACTTTGGGATGTGCTGTTACAGGAAAACAATCCATGTCAATGAGGTAACAATAACTCTGTTTTGACATTGATTGGTTTCTTATAAACACCGTGGTCCTTTGTGTGTTATTCTTTATATAAAGCATGTGGAAAGCCAAACGAGCAATAGGCGAAATAACCTGGTCGATGTGATGAGCGTAAAATAGGAATAGCACTAAGCACTCATTTTTACAACCCTGATTCCAAAAAAGTCGGGACTCTGTGTAAAATGTAAATAAAAACAGAATGCAATGATTTGCTAATCTCATAAACCCATATGTTATTCACAATAGAACATAGACAACATATCACATGTTTAAACTGAGGAAATGTACCATTTTAAGGAGAAAATAAGGTCATTTTGAATTTGATGGGTATAAAACGAGTATCTTAGTGAGGCAGAGTCTTTCAGAAGTACAGATGGGAAGAGGTTCACCAATCTGTGAAATACTGCGTCTACAATTTGTGGAACAATTTCAGAATAATGTTGTCTTCCTAATATAGATTCTTATAACGCCTTAAACTCCTGCCTTATTAGAATACATTATTCAGTAGTGAAACTAACAATGTGTATATTTGTGAGATTGAGGAATGTATATGTGGACCTGCTGGAGTTTAACTGATTTAAAATAAAATAAAAAAGACTTTAGCCTTCAGCAATGCTTCCTTCTACATGCATTACAGTCAGAAAAACCTCAAAACAAATAACTGTAATGGAGTAACGTGAAATATAAGTGAATTCATGCTCTAGGAAATAAAAGCCTCCTTATGGTAGCGTATCAGTCAACGTTGCACTAAACCGGATTTCTGAATCCCAGCGGCTTGGCTGACAGTTACTTGAAAGCATTTTAATGCTGTGCATTGCTGCATCATCCTCGGTCATCCTATTTACTGCTCTCAGCCTCGGCCGCCTCTGACCACAGGGGGGCAATCATTCACACACAGATCCTATTTGCCCTTTCGAAAAAAGATACCGAAAGCCCCCATTAACCGTAAATTCGCTGTTGTCCGAGAAGAATTAATTCCATCATATGGGAAAGTGAAGGATTATTGCCTACTCATACTAATGCGTGAGTGTGTGTTCATACACTGGAAAACAACAGCATGCATGGCATGCATGGTTACTCTGCTGACCTTTTCAAGTTGGGTAACACTTTACTCTTCATATAACTGACATATCACGGTAATAAACATGTCATGGACGATCATGCATTGATGTTACCAGATTTTAATGGTGGCTTAGTGGTTAGCATGTTCGCCTCACATCGCCAGGGGGTTCAATTCCCGCTGCTGCCCTGTGTGCCCTGTGTGTGCGGAGTTTGCATGTTCTCCCCGTGCTGTGGGGGTTTCCTCCCCCAGTCCAAAGACATGCACGGTAGGCTGTCCAGGCTGATTGGCATGTCCAAAGTGTCCGTAGTGTATGAATGGGTGTGTGAGTGTGTATGTGACTGTGCTCTGCGATGGAATGGCACCCTGTCCAGAGTGAATCCCGCCTTGTGGACGATGCTCCCTGGGATAGGCTCCAGGTTCCCCTTGACCCTGAAGGATAAGCGGTATAGAGGATGGATTGATGTTAACATATTTTAATGTGTTACAAGGTGGAGTTTTCCTTTAAGAAGCACTTAAAAATAAATCACAAGAAGCAATTTGAGCACAAAGTGCAAGTCTGACAAGCATAGGAATATTTGACAGTTTTGACCTTGTGGGGACTTTTGCTGTGTGTGTGTGTGTGTTTGCTTGTTTGTGTGTATGTTTGTTTGTATAGCTTGGTGTCCCCCAATAATAGGATAGATACACTTGACAGTTTTGACCTTGTGGGGACATTTGGCTTGTGTGCAGGCTTGGGGAGCAACGGAATACATGTAACGGTGTTACGTAATCAAGATTAAAAAAAACTTGCAACTGTAATCCATTACAGTTATCTGAACAAAGTAATCAGATTACAGGTACATTTTGTAAAAATAAAAAATAAAAAAATGGGAATACTATCAGGATTACAGTTTTTTTTTTTTTTCATTTAAAACCAAAGAAATTAATCTTTTGATGTAACACAATATAGACAGCTGCATATTTATAGTTCTGGTTCTCTCTCACCAGTCGTGACTCCCGCGAGCAACAATTTTTTTTATTTTATTAAAACAAATCAAAACACTGAACATGTTTTTAAGCTCTAAAATAAGCTCTAAATAAAAGTATTTTTTAGATTCCATTGCTTTTCTCTTGAGTTTATTTCCACATGTGACCTTGAATGAATCTAAATGTAATCAGATTACATTACTTTCATATTGTGATACTTGGATTACATCACTGATTACATTTTTTATGAAGTCATTTTTAACTGTAACTTTTTAAAGTAACCCTCCCAAGCTTGCTTTTGTGTGTGTGTGTGTGTGTGTGTGTGTGTGTGTGTGTGTGTGTGTGCTTGTTTGTCTATCTTGGTGTCCCCACAAGGATAGGAGTACTTGACAGTTTTCACCTTGTGGGGACATTTGGATGATCTCCATGATTAAAAGTTCTTTAAAAAAAAAAAAAAAAAACTAAAAGAAACTTCTATATGCTGAGGTTAAGGTTAGAATAAGGTTTAAGGGTCAACTAAATTAATTATCTGCATTAATAATTATGTCAATTGAAGTAAGACAAACGTGTGTGTGTGTGAGAGAGAGAGAGAGAGAGAGAGAGAGAGAGAGTAAGTTTGTGTGTGTGTGTGAGAGAGAGAGAGAGAGAGAGAGAGAGAGAGAGAGAGAGCAAGCGTGTGTGTGTGTGTGTGTGTGTGATATGACGGAGAGGTTGTTCCCTCCGAAGCTCCGCCTGAAGCCTCTCGGTCTCTGTGCGTTCACATCATTCCTGCTCTCATTCCGCACATACTTCACATCGCTGGAGATTCACCTACTATTTACAACTATTTACTTTCTGAAAGCTGCCTGTGCTGACGGGGAAACTCGTCCTCTGGCTTTTTGAGCTTCACTTCTGTCTATTAAAGCTTGAGCAAACTGGTCAAAAAGCACAGATCATTCATTTTTATGGGGTTTTCGGGTAAGTGCTTTTCCACAAGTGCTTACTGTAGGCTACACATCTTACATATTGCTCTCTATAGCCTATTACTACTATTACTATTACTACTATTACTATTACTACTATTATTACTATTACTACTATTACTATTATTACTATTACTACTATTACTACCTCGGTCTGATTTAGTTTTATCGACTTTCTCATGATTTCGCTGACATTTCCCCTCCAAACTTACGTGTATTTCTCTATTAATATTCATAATATCCGACATTGATAACCGACTCATTACAACCAAGCTTTGTTTGTAGTTTGTTTTGTTGTTATCCTAGCCATCGACTTTTTTTCCTCCATATCTTATCAGTTTTTAACTTCACCTGGATTAAAAACGAATGGAAACATTCAGCTCGTATACAGAAAAGAAGACTTCTGGTGTACTTCTGAATCGACACGTTTATTTGTTTTGAAAACATAGCTGACTTTTTTTTTTTTTACAAATCTAATATGTTATGTTTGTGTTTTCTGTGTCTCTAGTTCATTTAACCTTAAACTAACCTCAAGAGGACAGGACAGAGAGCAACCTCACCTCACCTCACTTCTGGACATTTTCTGCGATTTTTAATCAAACCACCGACGTGAAAACTGGATACAAAACATCCTCGACGGAAGACGAATCTACAACCGGTTTAATTTCTTCTTCCCTGTAAGTTTATTTCTTGCTGTCTTTAACTGTAACCGAGACCGACTCCATTGTAGCTCAGCTCTGCTGTTAACGTTACATGGCTCCATCTGTCCATCCTCCCATCATGGCGAAAGCGCTCCGATTGTTTTTGGTGTGTTTTTTTTTTTCAACTTGGGGTTGTTGTTATTATATAAATTCTTGTCTGAAAATATAAATTAGGTTCTTTACCTACATTGTGCACATAGATATAGTAATTCTTGTTTTTTTTCATCAACACGACACCGTTTTGTTTTGAATGCGCGGTCTCACCGGCTGACCGAAACGAACTCGCCGCCTTTTTTTTTTTTTTTTTTTTTTTTTTTTGGACGTTTCACTTCGAAACTTTCCCACAGGAACCTAATGTGTCTAAAAACGCACTTTAAATGATATATTTCACTATTTAGAGAAACCAAACTACTAATAAACGTAAATGAAACATTATTTTACTCCTTAAATGTGACTCTATATGGATTAAACACGCAAAACGAAGGAGGAGAAGTTAGTTAGCAACAGCTGCTAGTCGGTAAACTGAAAAGGAGCTCAAACCGCTGTTGTGGTTAGTTAACTAGCTAGCTGTAGGCTATATATATATATATATATATATATATATATATATATATATATATATATATATATATATATATATATATATATATATTTTTTTTTTTTTTTTGCAGTAAACAGCATTTTAGTGCTGCAGAGCTCTCAAATTATTCCTGTCTTGAGCTTTTCTGTCATTGTCTGGAAGGTTTGAGTGTGGTATTGTAGGGTAGAAAGTCCACCTTTGGGATTTTGTTAATCATTAATATGTAAAGGTTGTGAAAGCTCCTTCAGTTCCTTCATATTATTACTATTTTTTTTAAAAATTACCCCTAATGTGCTGTTGTTTAATCTTCCAATCTTGTCATATTTAAACGTTTTCCTTTATTCAAGGTTTAACTTTTTTTCTTTTTTTTAATTTATAACTAGTAGCAGAATGTTTCCACAAAGGAGCTGCTGCTTTACTGTATTTCATCAAATGCTCAGTATGTTGCAGGTAGTTCACTGGTGTTTCTTACTGTCCACGTGATCGATATATAATGATTTATATAAAATGTCAATATTTAGTGTGAGAAAGCTGTGTAAAGGAAAGAGCCTTTGATTTAAACTAATGTAATGGTTTCAGTGTCGCTTTCGAGTGATTACCAAGCGTTTTCAGATCATGTAGCTATAACAGGACAAAAATATTGTGAATTCAGAAATATGTCTTAAAGTCTCTGATAGTATTTAGTGTTTAGCCCAGGCTCATATAAAGCTCAACTAAATGCGTTTTCTACAATTTAAATGATTCACAGAGAAGAAACTTTAGGAACAGAACAATAGAGGAAAAATGCACTACGCTCCCTGAACGGGACTCCCTGTGGGAGCAGGGGATTGTGGGAAACTGGGGAGGAAGGGAAAGGGGGCCTCATTGCGCTTTGAGGGTCTGAATCGCTCCACAGCCGGCCCTATTCTCTTGCTGACATCTGGTTTAGTGTCAAACGCACCTGTAGGCTAAACAGTGGAGAAGTGCGTGTGTTCAGCGTGCTGTTCTCTGAGCAGAGGAGAGACTTGTTTGTTCTGTGTGTGTGTGTGTTCGTGTGTTTGGGGGGGCACCCTGGCATATTGTCACGCCAGCAACAGGCGTCAGGAGTGCAGGTGCCAGATGGTGTGACTTGATGCTATCTGGTAATTTAGCTTATCAGTGCCATAATGGTTCATTTCACTTTAACCTATGTGAGTGTGTGCGTGCATGCGCAGAAAGGAGGAATGACTCTCTTTCGAAAGCCTGGTACGTGAGAGTGGTTTTCAAGTTACCAGAGCCACCCGTATTATCTCAGATCTTGTGATTCAAGGCTCGCAGAAGGCGCAATGTGTAAAATGTTAACTGGAGTGTTTCAGAGGTATAGCAGCAAGACTTGTGTCTTAGACATGCACACACACACAGAGATTGCATGAGTGGGTGTGTTCGGCAGACAAAACCGTAAGCATTCAGACTGTGTGCTACAATGTTTAATGTGGACTAGAGGCATGCAATATATCATATACAAAAGCTGGTTTCACCACGGTTTTTGTTTAACACCTCCAGAAAGAAAAGTTCAACAAGGAAAAGGAGGAAAAATTAAACAGTTTGTACAGATGTAGGCTTTAACATATAATTGTAGATAAATCCGTGTGCGCAAAGTTGATTATTTTCCAATAACAACACGTCCTAAAGTGTTTTATTCGTCTTTCACTGCAGCTCTTATGATTTACTATTATTTTTTAATTCTTTATTAAACGATACATCATACCTTTTATCCGTTTATTGTTACATTTAATGCTGTGGAACTTGAAACTAGTTAATCAATCTCTCGACCTTAAGTCTTTATTTCTGTCTCGCTCCTGAAGTTAATAAATGCTTTAAAATGCAGCTTGTCATGTTACTGAGAAACCCAAAAGTGGAAACGTACAACGTAAAGTTACAGCGCTAACACTGGAGACTCCTTACAGAAATGTTAAATAAGTTCAATCTCCTCACATATCAACAGTTACACACGTTTTTGTAAAATCCCTTCACGTGACGTGTCCGGAGTACAAGTCTCTGTGCAAATTGTTACTATGGAAACGACAAGGAACTACCTTCAGAGGTGCCTGCTGTTATAGAAAATGAATCCACACCTTCTGACCAATCAGAACTGAGAATTCAACAACTCTGTGCTATAGTAATACATTATTGAGTCCAGGCTGTGTTTTTCACAGACAGTGTCCTCATTTAAACACGTAGCGTTAAATGAGTCAGATTTGAGTTTCACGCCACAGCTGATTAAATATAACACTTGTGTCGGATCAGAGAAATTACCCTGTTATTCTAATATTAGCTAAAAGAGTAATAATTGATGTGCACTAGCTGTGCAGAGCCTTGTCCATCTACACAATCTTTAGAGATAACATCAGTGTTGTTTAATATGTAGCAGGTTTAATATCTGACTGTCTGAATATCACGTAGACCTGAAGTAATAAAGTGTAATAATCAGTATTCAAATAGAGTAAAACCACAGTATCCGTCAGTTTCAGGTCCAAAAACATGAAATAGAACATTCCAGAAATACAGTAAACATTCATTATTTAAATTGCACACCTTTCTGAGTAACGTGATAAAAATCTTGTGCGGCCCCATCCGGGAGGTTTATCCTCCCTTTGTCCAGCGTATCCACGCTGTATACGCTACACACCCGTTAATCACTTACTGTAGTAACCGTCTCGGTTATCAGATCGACTCTCACGGTATCACAGTGCTGGTGTTTAAGTAACCCTTATTTTGCTTAATACTATCACCAAAGCGCAAGAGTAGTGATGCTGGCAAGTCGTACGTGCTCAAGTTGTAAGAGAAGTCATAAAGTGCTTCCTTAATTTAAATATGTGAAAATCCTCGATTTCATAGGGAGAGAAAAAGAACGAATCTTCTATCTAGGGCTGGGCGATATAATATCGATATCATGGTAAATGATTACGTGATACACTATTCTGAGATGTCATTGGTATGGAGTAGTATTTAAAAAAAAAAAACGTTTTTAATAATTACAAATTAAATGGTACTGAATGGATGCCGCTGATTTGACGTAAATGTTCTTTGTCTTTGTAGACATTAAAGAAATAGAAAAGTATCGTCAACTCGGTTGATCTGTTTTTTTGTTTTGTTTTATTACTGTTTTGCAGACAGTTCGTTAGCTAAATTATATGTTGTGATGTGTATTGTAGAAATGCCCTCAAGTATCGTGATATGATATTTGTGTCGTATCACCCAGCCCTACTTCTAAACGTGAAATTGTGAAAAAAGAACTACTGTATTCCCTAATCATTCTCGTCCTGACTTGATTGACATGCTGAATGTCACATGTAGCATCGTGTCTGCTGCTGTATCATTCACATTATGTGAATTTACGTTGATCTTCACTTCCTGACCAGTCACACCAAGCATCCTGTGCATCGCCGTTCTGATTTTGAGTCAGAACTTCGAATATATCGTACAGTCGTACAGACTTTCGTCATCTATACCGTTGTGGTAATAATGAAGGCGTTCATACTATATAACTGTGGCCAAGAAACATATCACTAGCATCAAGCAACAAATCATAACAATTTGGTATTTGAAATTCTTTACAATATTCCTGATGACGCTTTGCACACTCTCGGCATCTTCTCAGCAAGCTTCATGAGGAGCTTCATCCAGGAGATTTTTCTCATGGTTCTCAGCCTCTCCTACGTTCACTGTACAGCACTTTAGTCAAGGAAAGTTGTTTTTCAACATGGTGTATAAATACATCTTCTAAATGAAAGATACTTGTGTGGAGAAGTATAAAAAATGATTTTTTTGCAAAACTACTTTTTGTCAAATAAATACAATTAGATTCAGAAGTAGATTCACACATTAGCTTCATCAGCAACAAACTAGATCATATTTCCGAGAAGGAAAAAAAAGAACGGTTTCGATCTGATCCTGTAACAAATGGAAAAGATGTGTGGAATTGGGTTCAGAATTTTTTTTTTGTAATTTTTTTTTTTTTTTTTAAAGATTTTATGATTCTATTCTATATACTTGGTATGAAAGTGAAAGTTTAACTGAACAAAAAAAATCTGTTGTGGGATTTCTAGCTAAGAATAAAAGCTTAGAAGTTTTTAAAGAAAAAATGATCAGATGGGTACGGATGTCAGCGGATACGCAACATTTCTTTATCAGTATTATCGGAAAATAATTAGTAGTATAGTGCGATCTCAAATTTCTACTAAAATGTGTTTCTGAAAGTGAACAATACACAAAATTAAGTTCTGTTTGTGTTTGGAAGAAGAACACCATCCAGATGTCAAAAATAACATCATATCATGAAGGCATTTTTTCCCCCCAATACTGATATGTGTCACGATATGTAGGTTTGCTAAGTAAACACCAGCGAAACGGATGAACATTGATACTGCCATTTAATGGCTAGAAAAAAAGAGAGATTTAACAGTAAAAGAAAGGAGAAGAAATAAAATTCTGTACACCATTATAACATTTTACAAGCGTAAATATTCAGCACAAAACTCAGTCATCCAATCAGCTGCTTCTAATCAGAGCTTGTAATGATATCTCTGAAAATAGTGAAAACGTTGTGACTTAATAACATACCATGTTTCTGTTCTGATACCGATACTGAAACCTTGCGTATGAGCCGATACCCCATATCATTTTCTTTAAAAGACTACCACGGAAAAAATTCATAGCTAAAACACGAAAGTTTTCAGACAAAAATCACGTAGTACATAAATAAAATAAAGTATAAATAATACTAGAAATCAGTCGTAAAAAATACAGTCAGTTTCCCAAAAAAATCCATTTCCACTTTTTTCCTTTTGTTACAGGATCAGATCAAATTCATTCTTGTACAAAATTCCTTTTTTTTGCATGAAACCAAAGCTTTTTTTTTTGTTGTTGTTGTTGGTTCAATTGAACTTTCAGTTCCCTGGCAAAGATAGTAAATATAATAAAGTGTACAGTATAAATCTAATAAAATCCTAACACATAAAACATTCATGTCGTAAAACATTAACAGTTCTATATAAAAAAAAATGTTCAAAATCCATTTCCAATCCAGCTGTAACAGGATCGGATCAGCGTCATGCTTTCCCCCTTCCAATTTCCGACCCAGCATGTTTTTGAACTCCCCTATAACATACTGATTATTTTATTATAACGGAGACAGATGTTCATTTGAATGGTGGGCGTCCGTGCGAGGCGAGTAGCTGTAGGATAAACGACGGAGGCCGTGCGGTTAAACGACACATCTTTACTGTTTGATGCTGAACTTCAGATGAAATCAGAATGAAAAACGTCGCCAGCCTTTAACACACACACACAGCAGCAGCTTTAAAGCAACAGGTGCCTGGTGTCTGCGCCGCCGCTGCGGGGTTAGAGCCTTACTTGGGATTAGTGCTTATTCTGAAAGTTAAACAGAGATTAAGACTTGAGTAATCATCCAGAGGACGAGCCATGCATGAGGAGCACACAGGTTTCATATGAGAACAGAAAGGATGTAGTGAGTGAATCATTAATTACACAGTAGATATGACTGAGACACACACACACAACACACACACACACACACACACGGAGCAGACAAGGCACAGAGCGGGGGAGAGAGAAAGAAAATTCATATGTAATGAAATTTAGGCTGTCCATTTGTCAGTGTGACAATAGCTCAGTGTGTGCGTGTGTGTGTGTGTGTGTGTGTGTGTGTGTGGGGCAGGGCCATGGGTGGCCGTCTTTGTTCACAGAGATCAGGAACAATAGTGTGCGCAGAGTGGCCCCGAGCTACAGGAGGCCCATGCCATGCTCACACTGACAAAGAGGCTACAGCCTGACAACTACACACACACACACACACACACACACTCATAACCCACCACTACACACACACTTACACACCTACACACTTACAAAGCATGGTTACACATACACTACACCGTCATAACACACCACTACACACACATACACACTCATAACCCACGACTACACACATACAGTGCATGGATAGACACACTACACACAGAATCTTATTATTATTATTATTATTAATTAATATTATTATATCTTATAATACATGGTTATAAAGGTCTATGAGGACGTCTACATATTATGAAAATGAATTAAAAAGCCATGAAATATAAACAGGCCATATAAAACTAGTACAACATTAAGAACATCTACAGCGCGCTCCTCATGTTCTCTGTAATATTATATTAGAGTTGAGATGTTATACCAGGAGCAATGTTGAGCTGTAAAAGTAGCAATGCTGACATATTTCACCCAGCACAGGTGGCGTTTCTCCATTTTATTTTCTAACCCTGCACTATATATATATATATATATGTATTATATATATTTTTGTGTCAGTCGGTGGAGGGTACAGTCGACTTGGTGCTGAGCAGTCATCTCTCTCTTGTAAAACCGACCTGTGCAAAACAGAAGATCTGGACAGGACCGCTACTTAAAAACTTCCCGGATTCTTGAAGTTGAATGTAAATGTCGGAGCAGCTCCGCCAGTCCTGATGATTCATGCATGTCGAGCTCACTCATCTGGATCCTTTCCTTCAGCTCCGGCTCCCACACTTCACCTCTACAAGCTCTGGATTATTTGTAGCGTCCTCGTGTCTACTCTTCAGTTTTGTATTTATTTCCTTTTTTTTCTATTAAATTGAAGGAGGCTACAGAAATAAAGAGCCCGTGCCTGGCCACTTTTCTGTTTCGGAGAATAGATACGTCGAGGGAGTGATATCTGTGCTGTTTGAGAACGTTTTACATTTTGTATTTGTTAAAGAACGGTACGTTGGTACTTTTTATCCGTTTGTATTTACGTTCAACGTCAGCGAACATCCGAGAAATGTGCCAGTTGCTGTTATCACTTACGTTATAGCAGCTATCAATCACCATCTTGTCCAGTTCTTAGTTATGATAATCAGATTTTTTTTTTTAAACCCACAGCTTGTGTTACCGAGAAACCTTAAAACTAGTTCCGTTTATCTCTTACGTTAATTCATTACCGACGAGGAATCGGTTAGTTTTGCCTTGTTGCTTGTAGTGCAGCAGAGCTTTAGTAGATGAGAAACATTGAACGTTTTTGAGTAACTTGTAGCTTTGCTAACATCCAACACTGGTCAGGAGTGTGTGAGACAGAACAAGAAGAGCAACGTAGGAGAGAGAGAGACTGAAAGAGAAAGAGAGGAGGAGTGTGTGTTGAAAAGAGACAGATGAGAGCAAAGATATTGAGAAGGGTGTGTGTTCGAGAGAAAGGGGACTGAAGCAGGACGAACAAGAGTGAGTGTATCTGTGTGGGTGTGAATCGTGAGCTGTTCTTCGGACACTGACATCAGTGTTATTCAGAGTTAGCGTCAGGCAACGGAGTTAGATTTAATGTCTTTCCTCCTGAAAGCCATTTTTTCCTCCCTCTTTCTCTCTCTCTCTCTCTCTCTCTCTCTGTCTCTGTCTCTTCTCCTTAGCCGGAGGTCTGTTTCCCGCTAAAAGGAAAAACCTCTGAGCTCGAGTTTCAGAGTGTGTGTGGATGACTCAGTTCCCCAGACACAGTAAACCTCAGCCTCAGTGTTCTAGCTAACCGCCAGAGTAATCACACACTCAACGATTTCCTCTCAGAGCTCAACGCAGCCGTGACACGGCCTTTGTGCTCTCAGCCCTACACACACACACACACAGACACACTTCATTCACAGCTCACGAATGAAGAGGCCAACACACACGCACAACACACCACTAGGATTTATCGATGTGTATTTTTGTATGTATATTATGTATATTCAGTATAATGTGGAAGTATATATGGTGAGTGTATAGCTTCGACAGAAATGTATTATTCAGACAATTAACTGAATAGATATCTGCTCAAAAGAGAAACTCTTCGGGCTGTAAACAGGAGGGAAATATGCAAAAGCCGTGCATCACCAACATCAGGATGAGGAGGCATGTCAGTCATGTCAGTCAGAAAGCTCGTCCTCCCGCGTCCTCGTTCAGGCGTTTGAGTGTTGTTGTTTTTTCGAGTGCTTGTGGAGAGGCTGCTCTTGGTTGGTTGTTGATATTCAAAACAGCCAGCTTCAGCCTTCAGCTAAGTTCTGCCAGAATCACTGACTGCACCTTTAAAGTCAACATTCAAGTCTTTATAAGAAAAACTAGGCCATTTGTTTTTGTTTGCAGTATAGGAATTCATGTCAGCCTTCTATCACGCTTCATATCCGCTGTCTTTCACATACGTGGACTCACAGACATCTACGATTAGTTAGTGTCACTGTGATTGACACGGGAGAAAGCGTACGCCCCTCCCACCTAGACAGCACGGCCAGTTTTGCTCTCTTTGACTCCTGGCCACAGATCGTTGTGGCATCAGCCAGATTAGATTTTCTGTGCCAGTTAAGAGCCAAGAGCTCTTCGTTTTAACAGTCGGCGTAAAAATATGGCAAATAAAAACAGGAATCGATATAGGAATAATGGAATGATTGACACACGTGTTTTGAACTTTCTGATATTACCTGGCACTCCCTGGGAGCTCCGCCCCTTCTCCCCTTCAGATGCTCTCGTCTTGACTTGATTTTTGTCACTTGAAAGATGCATTGACGAAGCTCTGTCAAGGTAAACGGAGAATGTTCTGAGCTCATTAATATACAGTTGCGATTTTGTGATTGCAAAAATGAAAATCAAGCAAACTCCGCAATACTTGCGGAGCTTGCGGTTTTTCTGAGGGTTCTCCGATTTATCGGACGCCGATCGCTTTAAACCGTGATCGGCGGTCTCTATAAAGGCCGATCTAGAAGAGCCGATCAGATGACGCGAAACTCGTCTGTTTTGACTTATTGTTGGTTCTCATATGCTGTTTGTTGGCTGTCTTTAATGTCATTGCTCTCCTGGTGTGTTTGTTGTTTCATCTGTTTACTGACTACAGAGGAGGGAGGAAAAAAGGCATTCTCTGTGCCTATGGTGTTGTCCAGGAAAGTTATATCTGTCAAGCTCTAAGCTGTTTCCCATAACCAAGCACAGGCTGCTATGGTTTAAGTTAATATGTTACACATGCTGCTTGCCAATAAATAAATAGTTGTCAATTTATGATACTTTCTCATCTCTTAATTTTTATACTTAATATACATTGTTGTTAAATATGGTTTATTAAATAACGCTACATGATAAATAGGGATTCAAACAGACCCTGTGATCGGTATCGGACAATACATCTTCCAGGGATCGGTGATCTGCCCCAAAAATCCTGATCGGGGCACCCCTAAATTTTTCAAAATGACCATTTTCCACAGATTTGGGTCGAGACGCGCCATGTGATGTCCTCACAACGCTCATTCAGCCAAAGCCGTCTTCAATTCACGTGCGTTGAACATGAGTACAGCTAAAAGGTTTCATTTACCAACAAACACCACTGTGAATTTTATGGAACTGCAGTTTGATCAATTCAATTAGTTTTCCACAAAAAAAAGCACAAAATCCTAAATCGCAATTTCAATTACAATCCTGTGTGGACTGAATATATAATAAAATCTATCAGTGTATGTTTGACTTAGCTAAAATTTTTTCAAAAGTATATAGCTGACATCAGTTAACGTTATTTAATAGGGATGCCCTGAAAAGTTTTTGGTCAAAAACGGCACTTTCGCGTTTCGGCCAAAAAAGAGAAAAGATTTAAAAGGCCTACAACAAAGTTGGCCGAATAGACACGTCCAAACAGTTTAAGCAGCAGATTCGAACAACGCTGGGTGCGTCTCACTCAGCTCCCTAGTTCAGCAGTCAGGGCACTGGCCAGGGAGTTGGACATTTCAAGGGCTGTCTCGATCGCCAAATCCTTCCAGTGCCCTGGAATGTTCACCTCCTAAAAAAATCCCACAATGCAGCGCAAAAACCAGAGAGCACCGATGCTCACTATGTTCCCTTACTGGAAATGACGTCATGTTTTCTGAAGCCTCTCATATATGCCAGTGATGACATTTTACAACGTGAGTGCGTAGTCATGTCACCGGAAATTAAGTCATCAATGTCCCAAAGTGTAGTGAGCCGGGGTCCTTGCCAGTGCCCCAACACGTGTACACCATATACTGCTTCACCAGCTAGAGAGCTGATTGAGAAGACACCCAGTGAAAATGTCAGCCATGTTGGTCCATTTGAACCATGTTGAATTACCTGGTTAACAGGTCTCTCTACATGACCCGCACTCATAATTTTTAATGTAATCATTATCTGATATAGCTATTTAAGATCAGAGCACCTCTGCTACAGAACAGAAAGCAGCTTGTGTCCCCCCCCTCCCCCTGCAAGATAATAGCTAGCTCTGACTCGGCAAAACACGGCCACGGCGCTCGTGGGATACATCAGCTTCACAATAGAGCAGGGGAAGTGGCTCTCCTCCAGGATTGTGTGTGTACAATGCTTAGGAAGTGCACTTTGTGTACGCTCTCTGGCACCGTATCACACCACACTCGGTGAAACGAAAGCGGATGAACCGAGTCTGCAGGCGTATTTGCTTGGCAACGCTGGAACACGTTTGAAAGGAAGACGATGAGTGTTTGGGGTTAAGGGATGTAAGGAGTAGAAAAAGGAATGATGTGTATTTTGATCCAGAAATTTAGATTGCATTACTTGCTAATTATATTTCTTCATGACTTTAGGACATTATCTAAGAGAGTGTTCATTTTTTCCTGCAACAGTCATTTGCGAGCAACAAGCTAGCCAGCTAACTGTGATGTTGATTTGATATCACTTGCTGAACTCGGGGGTCCGAATAGGAATTCCGAGTTGGGTTTTTTTTTCTTTGGTCGGAGTCGCATACAGTCTAAGACACAAGATACAGTACCCTCCACATAATTTTGGCACCCTTGATAAATATAAGCAATGTAGGCTGTGAAAAATTGTCTTTATTGCCTTTTGATCTTTTGTTAAAAACAATTCACAAAAATACTCTGCTCTCATAGATATCAAACAATTGCAAACACAACACAGGTTTATCAATTTTTTTTTTTTTTAAATGTTAAATATAGGTGTGCGACAATTATATGGCACCCCTGTGAATTCATATGAGAAAAATATATTTTAATTATAAGTATATTCCCATTGATATTTTATATTTTTCGTACACCTGGGTGACTAGGAACAGGGAATTCTTCAACCATGGCAACCAGGGTTATAAATATGAGTTAACATATATTTACCTAGCTAGCTTGTTGCTCGCAAAAGATGAACAAGGAGGTGTCCATGTATTCCCTTGATCAGGGTCCTTACAGTAGCTTTTAATAGCCCTATAATTTAAACTGCTTACCCTGTTCATTGTCTTGAATACAGGAGAGAACCAACATACTGCATATTAAATCCCGTAGGAAAGCTTTCAATTAGGTTTGCAGAGGCAAAAAAACAACAACAGAATGTTCTTTACTGCATTTTAGTTGACATTACAATAGTCATTAAATAAAATGAAGGAAAATCCAATAAAACTCTGGCTGTAATTACTTTTAAACATGTTGAGATTTTACAACTCCTTTGCATTTGACTTGAACAGTACAGCTCGATGACATGATTGTGCAATATTAATATCATTATCAATTATGTTGCAATCAATTATGATTTTCTATAATATGCTGGATATCATGATATATTTTTATTAAATAAAAAGAAATTATAATTACCAACTGACTTGAAGCAGCTGAGGTGATGTTAAAACTTTGTACTTACATTCTTTAAATTTAAATTGGTAAAGTTGTAATTTTTTAATATTTACACTTTTTATTTTTTTATGGAAATCAAAATGTTCTTTCGCAGACATTATCATTTTTTATAAATAGAGTGCTGTATCGCTGGGTAATTACTCATACACTATATATCGTGACATGATGTGTAACGTAGACATGCCTTTAAGAATCGTAATATTTGATATGATATTTTCGTCATCGTCCACCCCTACTGCACAGTAAAAATAAAAATATTTGTGACTGTTATTTGTGACTGTTAGGATGTGAGAAACTTCGGCTAACGGTTTTTAAGAAGAGAGAAAGCGAAAGTACACAAAAAGATTGCGCCCTCGCCCCGCCACACACTTCCCACACCAGGGCCTTGGGAGAGTTTGCCAAATGACACACAGACACACAAAATTCAAATGGCAAGATCTCTGATTTATTCAAAGAAAGGCAGAGTATATATCAGGCTTGACACATACCAGAGACAATGGGTTAACTATCGACTGGCTAGACAGAAGCGCATATTTGCATTTAACAGGAAGTTGATCAAAGTAAGAGAGGAACAACTCCATATATGGTGTTCAGGAAGTCATGGAATGTTATTCGGGAAGATATGTACATGCGTGTAAATGGTATTCGGGGGGACAGAGGAATGCACAAATGGTAAAGGCTTTATCTGTCCATACCTGGTTGGGAAGAGTTACAGAGGAACATAGAGGAAAAGGTGTTAGCACAAGGGAACAGAGAGGGAAGAGTGTTCACAGTAAACTTATCAGTGACCAAAATTGATACACAATTTTTTTTTGTGTTAATTCAAACTTAACTTATCTAAAGTTCTGTGGCAGAAGATTCCAGGAAGAAAAGGTTTTGCTGACTCATC
Organism: Ictalurus punctatus; assembly: GCF_001660625.3. NCBI lineage: Eukaryota > Metazoa > Chordata > Actinopteri > Siluriformes > Ictaluridae > Ictalurus > Ictalurus punctatus. The sequence goes on from NC_030423.2 coordinate 20,580,547, forward strand.
TAATTCCCCAGGCTCTTTCATGATACCTTGTCTTTAAAGATCCATTTAAATGTATTCTTTAAATGAATATTTCTCTTACGCTCTCTTGACAGATCAAAGAAAATGGTGTCATGTCGGAAAATGCCGCCGTGGCACACGGTACAGAATGCCGTGCCGATGAAAAGCGAAAGCATTTCTCTCAAGGCTTAAAAGGGATTTCAGGTCAAGCTTAATTGAATTTGCGTCCTGATGATAGTCTAATACTGAGACTGATAGCGCTGAGCGTGAGAGCGTCATGTCTGTGGTGCGAGAGCAGTAAGTAATAGCCAGTGCCTTTTTGCTATCACTTACAGGCATCTGGGGGTTTATTTAAAAAAAAAAAAAATCTCTTCCCATAATGAAACCTTTATCATATCAGAACTGTTCAGGCTGTTAGTGCAGAGGGAGATTGTGATGGTTAAAGTGACTGCCTTCTACTAGCACACAGGCTAATTTCACGTTGTACCATAATACAGTCCTACTGATGTCCCGTAGGTTGTTTGGTGTGTTTTGGAAATTGAGCACACAAACAGACCCCATACATTTTATTCAGCCTTTTAATCAGGCGTATGTTCTTTAATTCATTTTCTTTTGTCCATTAAATGGCCTCTCAGTATAGAGACAGTATTAGTTTATAGATGAGTTTATACTTGCTTGCTTGTTATTGCGATTCAAGCGGTACATACGCATGCTAGATGGTGAAGTACTCTGAGTAGCAGTGCTCAAGAAGCATTTTCCAATGCAAGAGGCTGCATCTAGGAGTCTAGGACATCCAGGACAGGAATAAAAATGATCAGACAACTTCAGATTTGATTAAAAAAAAAAAAACAGTAGGTCATTTCAGATGATTCAGAATGCGGCAGCACGCCTTGTCTTCGACCAGCCCAAAAAGACCCACGTCAAACCCCTCTTCATCTCCCTCCACTGGCTTCCTGTAGCCGCCAGCATCAAATTCAAGGCCTTGATGCTCACGTACAAGACCATGTCTGGAACAGTACCTCCCTACCTCAGCACTCTCCTTGAAGTTTATGTGCCCTAACACAACCTGCGGTCAGTTAACAACCGACGCATAGTAGTGCCTACACAGTGAGGCATGAGGTCCTTTTCCAGAACCTTCAATCTGATTGTCCCTCAGTGGTGGAATGAACTTCCTCAATCCAGACAGTAGAATCTGTCACTATCTTCACGGCTAAAGACCCACCTCTTCCACGAACACTTAATTGACCCCTAACTGCTGTTCTGGACTGTGGCGCTGCTGCTGTTCTGGACTGTGGCGCTGCTGCTGTTCTGGACTGTGGTGCTGCTGCTGTTCTGGACTGTGGCGCTGCCCTGACCCTTGCTTACCTTGGATTTTGAGCAGCTGTTCATTCTAAAAGCAAATGCAAAGTTTATATTAGACGTTAAACCGAACTACAGAAAAAAATTAAAAAAAAAAAAAATGCAGTACAGGCCTATACTCTATATTTGATATATCTCTTGAACATATTTTTATGTTCTTGGTTTTTAGTAATTTATTTAATTAGTGTATGCTGTTATTATATAGTAAAAATCATGACGAAATACTCTTGAAAATAATCAGTCAGCAGCAAATTCCGCTTGGCTCCCCTTATGTCCATCTCTGTAGGATACATTTAGTTATAATGATCAGTTAGTTTGTCTGAATTTGAGTGGTACTGTTTGCAAGTTAAAGACAGGATTATCAGCTTTATTATTAAAATGTTCTGTTCAACTGTCTAAATGATATTCACTAGCTTATGTAGGCTATAGCAATGGACTTAATCACACAAACTAATGTTACCAGCTAGCTAGCTCAATTTGAACATAATTTGATAAACAAACTTGGACATTATCGGGGTAAACATGGCACCCAGGCCTGTCACAGGTGGGGTGCGAGGCCCTGTGCGAACTTGACATGTGAGGCCTTGCTAATTTACATATTGTAATTGAGACACAGGAATTTCATTTTTAGAAGCATGTTTGGTGAAAAGCAGTCATAAAAAAACTAGAATATTGCAGGCTAGGAGCGAGGCCCTGTAGAGGCATGAGCCGCAAGGGCCCATGCGGTCACACACTTGGCACAGCCCATGATGCGACGGCTCTGACGGAACCAAACCCTAACTCGTACATAACATTATCGTATTTATTATAAAAAGTTTGGTTAGGTGGACACAGTAAACTTACCTCGCTATCACGGTTAAAATTAACTGAGCAGATTTGTGCTTGCATGTCCTACCTCTCGCATTTGACGTGCGGGTTTCCGAGCTTTCTCCACTACTAACGTCGGCGGGCACTTTAGCCGATTTCGGAGCTCTATTTCTGCCACAGAGCTCATTATGCTTCAATCGATCCTTTTAAAGACCCCAGGCCAGGCACTTTGTTTATTCAGTCAAATTCTTTGGGAGAATTTATACATTTATTTATTTGTAAGATATTGTGAACATGTAGTACATTTTGTTTACAATATTAAACCTTCGTAGTAATTCGTAGCTATCTTTTTCATTTACATTTACATTTATTCATTTAGCAGATGCTTTTATCCAAAGCGACTTACAAATGAGAAAATACAAGCAAAGCGATATATCAAGCAGAGAACAATACAAGTAGTGCTACTATACAAGATCCATTAATTGAGTTCCAGAAGAAGCAAAATGCACAGAGTAGAGGTGTAAGTGCCAGAGTAAATTTTCTTGATTTGTTGTACAGGATTTTCTTGATGTTGTACAGGATGAACATACAGGACCGTGCAGTTGTTGAGATGTGGTCTGTAAAGGTCAAGCTGTCATCGAGAATCACCCCAAGGTTCCTGGCCATTTTGGTTGGCTTGAGTGTGGTTGAGCCAAGCTATACAGTGAGGTTGTGATTGATTGAGGGACAAGCTGGGATGACGAGAAGCTCAGATTTTGCCAAGTTGAGCTTAAGATGGTGTTCCTTCATCCAGGCCGAGATGTCTGACAGGCAAGCAGAGATACGTGCAGAGATGGATGGATCGTCAGGCTGGAAGGACAAATAGAGCTTGGTGTCATCAGCATAGAAATGATATGAGAAGCCATGAGACTCAATCACCTGCCCCAGAGATGTAGTGTAGATAGAAAAGAGCAATGGACCCAGAACTGACCCCTGTGGAAAGCCAGTTGTGAGTTGCTGAGTTTCAGAAATACCTCCCCTCCATGATACCTTGAAGGATCTGTCTGAGAGATAGGATTCCACCCATCGCAGAACCGTCCCGGTGATGCCCAGGCTGGAGAGAGTTGACAGGAGGATCTGATGGTTCACAGCGTCAAATGCAGCAGAGAGGTCGAGTAGGATGAGGACCGATGATCTAGAGGTTGCTCTTGCTAGTCTTAAGGCTTCAGTGACGGAAAGCAGAGCAGTCTCCTTTTCAGTCTCAGTCTCATTTATTCAGATTTACAGACCAAAATGCATGTTGTTTTGCATTGTTCATAATTCAAGAACAAAAAATTAGCCTTTTCTGTTATCATTTTTCTTCAGTCAAATTTTGTTGCGTATAATATGAGAATCGAATCGAAATTGGGAAGCAAGTTTTGTAAATCGAATTGCATCATGACATCCCTAATGCTGATGCAACCTTGATGGAAAATAGTAAAACTGAAGAAATCCCCAGAGTGTTAAAATTCTGCCATGTTTCTATATTTCAGGGTAAAGCATTCACTCATTTAACACGTGAACATCGCACACTTTGCTGTATGACATTTACGAGCTCGTTGTAAACACAGCCGCTCTCCGCTCTCTTGTCTTTCATGGCTGATTAAAGCCGCAGCAGTGCAAGGTCAGGCTGAAACCTGCGCTGTTTGTTTTTGTCTCTGTGGGAATTGCCTGAATAGAAAATTGTGGCTAATGCGTGGACGGAGAGCTCGGCCGTTCGATTACAACTTAATTTAGTAATGAAGTGAGATGGAGAGACTTCCTGCTCATCCAGTCTATCGAGCGCAGCATGGGGCCGATCCAGCAGGCTCTGGATGTTCTTCTGCTAATGCAGCGCAGCGCCAGTTAATCAAATATCCATGGCGAGGAGTGAAACGTTCCTAACAATGTACTGAGTACACGCGTAACAGGATTAACATGTTTATTTAAGAACAGGAGATGGTGGTGAGACATTTACAGTAATTACATTTCCATCTTTATTTCCTTCCTCACTGATGGAACATACATGTCTGAACATGCTGTGTGTGATGCAGGCTGTTTACTAAGTGAATTCCCATTAAGCTAGAGAGACTGTACGTATAATTATATACACACACACACACACACACACACACTTTAATGCTAAGACTTCTTTTCCCAGTAATTTCCTTCCTTATTTATATCTAGTGTTCATCTAAATTTTATTAATACAATTAATTAAATTAAGCAGAATGTGGTTTGTTTGTTAGCTTGTTTCGGGTTAGTTTGAATCAGATAGGCTGTTAACCTGTTAGTTTGTTTGTTAATTTTGTTTGTTGATAGCTTGTTAGTTGTTAGTTGAGGTGTTGATTGTTTAGTTTCTTATTTTAATTTCTTTTATTCTTTGTCGGTTTCATTGTTTGTTGGTCTGTCAATGTGTTAGTGTGTTAGTTAATTTGTTAGTTAGGTTTTTAGTTTGTTAGTTTATTTACTTAGTCAGCTTGTTATCGTTTGTTAGTATAAACTAATTTCTGAATAAAAATGTTTTTATAAAGTTAGTTTTAGGTAGGTAATCTGTTAATTAGTTTGTTACTTGGGTTGTTAGTTTATTTACTAGTTTAGTGCATTTCTCTTAATTAATTTGGTTTAGTTAATTATTTTGTTTGTTAGTTTGTTGCTTTGGTCATTTTAGATTACCAAATTTTTAGGTCATTTTTAGACAATTGTTTTAGTTAGTTTTGATTTGTTTGTTAATTTGAGTTAGATAGTTATTTTTACTTGTTAGTTCTTTATGCTTGGTTAATCGTTTTCTTTGTTGGTGTGTTAGTTTGGTAATTTTGTTTATTAGTTAATTTGGTTTAGTTGATTTAGTTAGTTAGTTTTTGTTTATTAGTTCATTTTCTTTGGTTTATTTATTTTGTTAGTTAGTTAGTTAGTTAGTTTTCCCAACATGTATATGTAACAGAAGAATATGTATCTGACATTTGTGCATGAGTTTAGCCTCATGATGCACTGGAAGCTTTATTAGTGCACGTTCATATTAATTAAAACCCCAGGGAGCCTAAATCCATGATTGCTTTCAAATTAGCTGAAGATCTTGAGTCTTGAGGTCACATTATTTAGTAGAAAGTGTAAATAATTGGTGACTGTAAGTCTGTTTCCTAACACTTATTTGGATTTTTATTTCAGTACTGTCACTGTGTCGAAATGAAACTTTATACAGTAAGTGGTTTACTTTTAACTAAAAAGTGGTGAACACACAGACTGTTGGTTTCTGTTTTCTGCTTCGTGGATAAGTTGTCATGCTTAATGTGTATTGTGGAAATGGGACAGCTTAAATCCCTGTTTACACTAATGTGTTTTCATTTTAAAATCCATAACTTTTTCTACGGTTACGCCTGTCATCTACACTACTCTGTCATTTTTGACTCTCGGAGACATTGGGAAAAGCTGAAGACCCTGTTTTAGTTTGAAAACTCCAGGGATATGTTTCAGTGTGAACAGACCAAAACGCAGACTTTTGAAAATGAAGGCATGGCTGCCCACATTCGCTCCCTGATTGGGTCTTCTGGATCATTGCGTATCCTTCTCTGATTCGTCAAACCACTACCATACGACCATTACGCTACCTTGACGACAATGAACAATAACATGGAGACTGAACTGCAAGCTTTGTTGGCTTTGTTGTCATTTTTAGCAGCCATTGTGCAGTTAAATTCTATGTTTTATAATACTACAGCTGCCTACATGCTAGAGGCAAGTCATGATTAGAGAAATCGGCAACAAATCTCATTTCAAGCCGCGTAAGCCCTACATGGAATGCCGGTTTTGGATTAGACCAGGAAGAACTAGTGCCTGGTGGGACATGTCTGTCAGTGAAATTATTGTTCCTGAGGAATGGCAACAGAACTTTTCGGATGTCCAGGTCGGCCCTGGTCCACTGAGGGCACCTGTGAACGTACTCACAAAGGTAGCGTGTACCTTGTACTACCTGAGTGGCGAGGGAAGGGAAAACGGTGAATGCATTTGGACTATACAGATCAATAGTTCCGGTCATCATACGACAAGTGTGTAAGGCCATCACCATCGTTCTATGTCCAGACTACATGAAGATGCCAAAAACAGAGCCTGAAGTTAATGAACCTGTCCCCAACTTCTATCAGACACACGGTATGCCGCAGTGCTTGGGGGCAATTGACTTTACACACGTCAAGGTCAAAAACCTTTGTCTTCCACACAGTTTATAAACAGGAAGGGTAAATATATTTTGAATGTACAAGCGTTGTGTGACCACAAGTACTGTTTCATGGACGTTGTTGTTAAATGGCCGGGCAGTGCACATGATGCGTGCATATTTGCTGATTCACAACTGAATGGCGTCCTAAAAGATGGGACTATTCCCTCTGGCCCTAAACAGCTGCTGGGGGATGAGGATGCTATCCCTGTGTATCTTTTGGGTGATTCAGCTTATCCCCTGATGCCATATATCATGAAAGAATACCCCAGTGGCAGAGTTACCCCACAGGAGCAGTACCACAGACTGTCACTTTGGAAGGCACGTATGGTGATCGAGTGCACATTTGGACGTTTGAAGTCACGGTTTGCGGCTCTGAGGAGGGCCATGGACATAATCCTGAAGGACCTTCGTTTTGTTATTTATACTTGTTTTGTACTTCACAACTATAGTGAAGTGCTCCACGAAGCTATAAACGAACAAATGCGTAAATGCTGCTCTCCAGTACGAAAGGGACTTTCAGCCACCCACCAGAGTGGCTGAGAGAGCAGACAACGAAACCGAGGGGAAACGAGTGAGACTCGTTGACATGGTTTCTTGACCCATAAGACATTTGAGCAGTCTACTTTTAGAGTAGCATACAGCAGCCTACATTTAAAAAAAGCATATCCCTTATTGGTTTATTACATAACGTGTGTATGACTACTTATGTGACCTATGCATCTGTTTTTACCATGATATATCGTTTGTTTTACTGCAGTATGCCAGTGTAATGGTACAAATAAATTCAATTATTTGAATTTGCATTGAGTCTGATTAAATACACGCTAGCTTACATACTAGTCTCGATTATCCATATTTTATAAAGAAAAAACATGACAAGGGAAATAGAATGATTAGAACTAAACATTAGTAATTAGTAGCAAAAAAATAGCATATATTCAAAAAAAATATCAAGGTAAATATCAAAATTTGTAAGTACACATTAAGTATGACTACACAAACAGATCACGCCTGGAGCTATTTTAATGTGCAGATATAAATATAAGTAGTGCAACACAAAGGGAACCAATATTACAAATGTGCTTTAGTAGTTTAGGCTACGAATGCGTGTAGTCACCATACAGTGAAGGTGAGGTGCTGTGCTGGCTATGTGCAGGTGGATTGTACTCCCCAAGTGATCTTGTGGGTTTATGCGCATAGGAATACTGGTTTTGGTAAGGGGTGTGTGTGGTGACGGTGGAGGCATGTAACCACGGTTCCCTGAACGCATAATCTGCTGCACCAGCATCTCAATGTTTGAGTTCAGACGGTCCATCTTGGACGACAACCGGCCCATTATCTGAACAAACTCATTGTCAGATGTATTTAGTTGTTGCAGAAGCCGTTTTTTAATCTCCAGGTCCTTCTGTGCACTAGCATCAGAGGAGAGTTTCCTCTTTCGCTTCGTTCTTCTGTGATTAATCAGAGTAGAGTCAAGTCTCTGGCGTCGATTTCCCATATCTGCAGACACAGAAACCTCTTTGACTCATCCTCCACTGGAAATGGACAACTCTGCGCCTGTCTGTTAGGAGACCGGGATTTCTGGCCCTACGTCGCTGGTCTCTATGCCTCAGACAATGCGAGTGTAGCCAGAGATCTTCCCCAGATTGACTCGCAGAGTTCACAGAACAGCAAGACTGCACATCCATGGCCACTTTTCCGACCAGAGTTAACCACTTGCAGATAACGGATTCTTATGACCTTTAGTTTGGTGGTAACGTGACCTGTGAACACAAAACACAACCCAGTTATATAAAAGCACATAAACATACACACACACAGGCCTCCAGAGTAACATTTGAGAGCAGAAGCACCAGCATTACACTATTTCTGCCACAATACACGGTTACAGTTAGCGTTGCTACATTAAATCTATGGTTAATGTTGGTGGTTAATGGTGATTATGGTTAATGTTGGTGATTATGCAGGTGTGTCTGCATAAGAAAACGTTTTCTGTTTAAATTAGCCAGCGTTTCAGCTTTTTTAAAGTCAAAACATTATAGCAATGATAAGACTTACATACCCTTGGGTGATCATCTCCTTTTTGTGCAGATAATCCTGTCCCGTTGCCATGGCTTCTTCCAGTGGTGGATAGTGCTCCCTAAATCTCTCAAGTATGTCACCATATTTGTTTTGACATGACTCCCAGTCGACATTTTTGACCGTTGTGGCCGCCTTGTAGTCATTAGTTACTATGAGTAACAATTACACCTCATCATCTGTCCACATAAAGACGTCCTTGCTTTTCCTGGCCATCACGCTCATTGTTGTACCTGCTGGTGACTAGCAATCAACTTCTTGTTTACACTTGTACACGCATGCCCAGTATACATGAACGGTCATGTGACATGCGTTTTCGGTCGTGAAGTGTGGACGGAGATCGTTTCGGAAACGCCAGTGTGGACGCGGATCGTTTTTGTTTTAAAATACCGTTTTAAAACGAAAACGCACTAGTGTAAACAGGGCCTAAATGTTGTTAAATGAGCTTAACTTTTGGCTCATGGTTCCACAGTCTTAGTCGACCCAGGTGAAAGCATGCTTTAGAGGAGTACACATTAGAGAAATTTTGCTTTAACAGGATCTGTTTAGATGCTGTTAAACTCTGAAGTGGTTTAATGTAAACACGGTTTGACAATCTGACAGTGAGAAATGGTGACACCGTAACACAGCCATAAACACCATCCCAGCACATTCTGCATAAATGCATATCATTACATTTAATTACAACTGCTTGGCACTGTCCTAGCCTTAAGCTCCACTCACACACAAACACACCAGTAGTGGCCGGAGGGAGTGGAGCAGCTGCCCGGGGTGTCCATGCATCTCCCCGTTAGGACCAAATCGCCCTCGCTTGGCCAAAAAAATCGTCTCCTGGAAGCTGAAGTGAAGTGCGAGTGCGAGTGCAGTACACTGCTGCATGACTAATCTCTCTCCTCCATCTGCTGCTCCATACACACTCCGCTCTCCAGCACACACACCGAACCAGCACCCGACTCCACATCCTGGCTTCAGTCAGCAGCGGGAGAGCAGCCGAGTGCGTGTCCGATGCCTGAGCTGAGAATTATACACACTTACATGTTTGGACTCATCACCAAACGGTGAGGTTTGCTATTGGACGGATTCAGCGGATTTCATACGGTTCAGCATAGCAGTGCGATTTGTTTGCAGGCAAATTGTTCCCTGATTAAACAGGCGGAAATTCCGAGTTTCACTTTCCGTTTTTAGTCACCTCAGTCTGTCCCATTCAGATGGGTTCTTCAGTCTTGATGGGCTTCTTCTTTTGGAGCAGTCTGAAGAAGCGTAATTTCATAAGAAGATATTTCCATGAATGTTTGAAAAATAAATCATGGCACTCAGACTGGAGACCTTATTTTCCCCCCAAATGCTTGTGAAAGAAAAATTCCGTGATAACAGCTATGCAAAAGTTCTAATGCAGAGTTTAAATTCTTAATTCATATTTTCCTTCTCTTTCTTTATTTTTCATATTTCTTTCTTTAGTTGTTTTTTATCTATGCACTGTTCTCTTCCCAAGTTTGTCTTCTTGCTGTCTTTTTTTTTAGTTTTTTTGCCTTTTGAAGTGCGAGCTGTGGTAAATTACAGGGTGTGACGTGTATTTACAGCTGTCTCGTCTAGATTAAGCCATCACCGTAGGCCTCTCTTTAATCAACTCACATCCACACTAGTTAAAAACGCACCTCTTCTAACAGCTGTTCAGTTTCAGCCAGGTTACAGCTGTGTTTTCTTACAAAACATGTTTATTATATTAAGCCTTACAAGCACTCTTGGTCTCCGGTACTTTCTTTGTCAGCCGGAGAGATCTTATTCAGCTCAGATCTACAGTCAATGGTTGGATGTCTGATACATCTCCCGTCTTAAATCGAAGGGCTTTTTGCCAACTTGAAAGGCCAGTTTCTGCAGACATGGATTAAGACTAATCTTAGACTAAATGACACTTTCAAGGAAGGCTGTCCGCTGTGAATCCTTTTCAGGTTCGATCAAGGTGTAACCTGTGTTTAACAAAACTCAAATCTTCTCTTTGAGTCTTGTTAGACAGGAGTTAAGATGCCTGCTGCACCAATTGTAAAATGTAAGTGATGGCAGCAAAGCAGTGGTGCTCCTCGTCAGCTTCTGTCATGGGTACTAGGACTAGGTGGTATGATGATGTACCATCAATATCATGATCAATTATGTCACAATACACTTTTCTACAACCCCTCAGGGGTTCACTTTTTAAACTGTTTTGCTGGAAGTTGCAAAAATGCATCTATGGAAAAGTGGCCAGAAGAACATTAAGGTTCATCTGAATTTTTCCAAAACACACCTTGATGATGCTCAAATTTTTGGGAGAATGTTCTGTGGATTAACGAGTCGAAAGTGGAACTGTTTGGAACACAGTGGTCTTCTTACTTCTGGCATAAACCAAACATCGAATTCCACAAAGAGAACATCACACCAAGCATGGTGGTGGAAGTGTGATGGTGTGGGGATGCTTTGCTGCTTCAGGGCCTGGGCAACTTGCAATAATTGAGGGAAATATGAATTCTGCTCTCCACCAGAAAATCCTAAAGGAGAATGTCCAGTTTTCAGGCTGAAAGTTGAAAAGGTGGCACAACAAGATTTCAAGCTTAAGGGGGCAATTAATTTTTCACATCAGTTGTGAAATCGGTAACAAGCGGGACTTAACAAGCGAGTGTTCTGTGGAGAGTATCATCACCCACGACATCCTGGTGTGGTTTAAAAGCTGCACTGTAGCTGATAAAAAGGCTCTGGAGAGAGTCAGGAAGTCAGCCCAGAACATTTTAAGGACACAGCTTCTCTCAGTGACTGATATATACAGAGCCAGATGCCTGTATCGTGCAGCACACATAATCCAGGACTGTTCTCACCCGGGAAACAGTCTGATCAAACTGCTGCCATCTGGGAGGCACTATAGGTCCATTCAGGCCCTCAGGTCTAGACTTATGAACAGTTTTTATCCAAGTGCCATAAAAGAATTCAACTCATAATTATTTAAGGGATTTAAGGAATACTTATTACGTACGGGATTGTGTAATACGTTACACATTGGAATATTTAAACATTGGATTGCACAATACATATTACACTTGGGATTGTGCAATATACGTTCTACTGCTTCTTTATTTATCTGCTCTTGCCGCTATGTCGAGCTTGCTTGTTGTGTGTTACTTTACTCAGTGTTTTGTATTCTGCTTGTTGCGTGTTACTTTTACCACAAGGAGTTGCATCTGAATTTCGCTGTACAGCTGTGCACTGACAATAAAGGCTTTCATTCATTCATTTTTCATTTAAAAATCTAAGACAGAAACCTTTGTTGTAATTTTATCTGTAATGAGGTAAATGATACATAATTTTCAATTAATAGAATATTAACATACGTAAAGTATGTATTAAATGACACACATTAAATGATAAGGAGAATCCTTACTCCCTCGGCTCGGCTCGCTTGGAACCTTGACCAAGATGGTACAAAAATGTACCAGGTGCCAGGTACTATCCACAGTGGAAAGCCCCCAAAAAGCAAGAAGAGTCGAGTCAAGCTGTACTGTGCAGTGGAAAAGTACCATTAATGCCACTGTAACCATTTGGACTGAAGTTCCGTCCCCCTGTAACACCATAATCAATCGGAATGCAGTTCCCTCCCTCAATGTACCTTTTACCAATTAGACTGTAGTTTTTTGCTTGTATCTTTCTCATTTGTATAAAAGCTTTGCATAAAAGCGTCTGCTAAATGAATTAATGTAATGTAAATGTAATGTAGTTCACATCCCAGTAACACTGAAACCAATCGAACTTAATTTCCCACCCTCGATGCCAATGTAAACAATCATGTCTTGGCTCTGATTGGCTTCCTAGTGGATAAAGATTTTAATCCTCCAGATATGCAAAAGGTATGCAGGCAGATATGTGAACATTGCTGCTTGTGTGCTTCCACCACTTCACGCATACAGTCATGCATCAGACTGCAGGTCTTGTACACTGTAATACTGGAACCAGTTAAACTGCATGTCCCAACCTCAGTGCAACTGTAATCCATCAGACTGCAGGTCCCTCCCTCAATGCCACTGTAACCGATGGGACTGCAGGTCCCACCCACACTGCCGCTGTAACCAAGGGGACTGCAGGTCCCTCCCTCAATGCCACTGTAACTGATGGGACTGCAGGTCCCTCCCTCAATGCTGCTGTAACCGATCGTACTGCAGGTCCCACCTTCAATGCCGCTGTAACCGATGGGACTGCAGGTCCCACACTCGCTGCCGCTGTAACCAAAGGGACTGCAGGTCCCTCCCACACTGCCCCTGTATCCGATGGGACTGCAGGTCCCACCCTCAATGCCGCTGTAACCGATCGTACTGCAGGTCCCACCTTCACTGCCGCTGTAATCGATCGGACTGCAGGTCCCTCCCTCAATGCCGCTGTAACCGATGGGACTGCAGGTCCCACACTCGCTGCCGCTGTAACCAAAGGGACTGCAGGTCCCTCCCTCAATGCCGCTGTAACCGATGGGACTGCAGGTCCCACACTCGCTGTGGCTATAACCGATGGGACTGCAGAGCCCACCCTCACTGCCGCTGTAACTGATGGGACAGCAGGTCCCACCCTCACTGCCGCTGTAACCAATGGGACTGCAGGTCCCACACCCGCTGCCGCTGTAATCGATGGGACTGTAGGTCCCACCTTCACTGCCGCTGTAACCAATTGGACTGCAGGTCCCACCCTCAATGCCGCTGTAACCGATGGGACTGCAGGTCCCACACTCGCTGCTGCTGTAACCGAAGGGACTACAGATCCCTCCCTCAATGCCACTGTAACCGATGGGACTGCAGGTCCCACCCTCCATGCCGCTGTAACAGATGGGACTGCAGGTCCCTCCCTCAATGCTGCTGTAACCGATCAGACTGCAGGTCCCACCCTCACTGCCCCTGTATCCGATGGGACTGCAGGTCCCACCCTCAATGCCGCTGTAACCGATCGCACTGCAGGTCCCACCTTCACTGCCGCTGTAATCGATCGGACTGCAGGTCCCTCCCTCAATGCCGCTGTAACCGATGGGACTGCAGGTCCCACACTCGCTGCCGCTGTAACCAAAGGGACTGCCGGTCCCTCCCTCAATGCCGCTGTAACCGATGGGACTGCAGGTCCCACACTCGCTGTGGCTATAACCGATGGGACTGCAGATCCCACCCTCACTGCCGCTGTAACCGATGGAACTGCAAGTCCCACCCTCACTGCCGCTGTAATCGATGGGACTGCAGGTCCCTCCCTCAATGCCGCTGTAACTGATGGGACTATAGGTTCCTCCCTCAATGCTGCTGTAACCAATGGGACTGCAGGTCCCACACTCACTGCCCCTGTATCCAATGGGACTGCAGGTCCCACCCTCAATGCCGCTGTAACCGATCGGACTGTAGATCCCACCTTCACTGCTGCTGTAAATGATGGGACTGCAGGTCCCACCATCAATGCTGCTGTAACTGATGGGACTGCAGGTCCCACACTCGCTGTCGCTGTAACCAATGGGACTGCAGGTCCCTCCCTCAATGCCGCTGTAACCGATCAGACTGCAGGTCCCACCATCACTGCCCCTGTATCTGATGGGACTCCAGGTCCCACCCTCAATGCCGCTGTAAACAAAGGGACTGCAGGTCCCACCCTCACTGCCGCTGTAACCGATTGGACTGCAGATCCCACCTACATGGCCGCTGTAACCGATCGGACTGCAGATCCCACCTTCACTGCTGTTGTAAACGATGGGACTGCAGGTCCCACCATCAATGCTGCTGTAACCAATGGGACTGCAGGTCCCACACCCGCTGCCGCTGTAATCAATGGGACTGTAGGTCCCACCTTCACTGCCGCTGTAACCAATCGGACTGCAGGTCCCACCCTCAATGCCGCTGTAACCAACGGGACTGCAGGTCCCTCCCTCAATGCTGCTGTAACCGATCGGACTTTAGGTCCCACCCTCACTGCTCCTGTATCCGATGGGACTGCAGGTGCCACCCTCAATGCCGCTGTAACCGATTGTACTGCAGGTTCCACCTTCACTGCCGCTGTAATCGATCGGACTGTAGGTCCCTCCCTCAATGCCGCTGTAACCGATGGGACTGCAGGTCCCACCCTCCATGCCGCTGTAACAGATGGGACTGCAGGTCCCACACTCACTGCCCCTGTATCCAATGGGACTGCAGGTCCCACACTCGCTGTGGCTATAACCGATGGGACTGCAGGTCCCACCCTCCATGCCGCTGTAACAGATGGGACTGCAGATCCCACCCTCACTGCCGCTGTAATCGATGGGACTGCAGGTCCCACCCTCAATGCCGCTGTAACCAATCGTACTGCAGGTCCCTCCCTCCATGCCGCTGTAACTGATGGGACTGTAGGTCCCTCCCTCAATGCTGCTGTAACCGATGGGACTGCAGGTCCCACCCTCACTGCCCCTGTATCCGATGGGACTGCAGGTCCCAACCTCAATGCCGCTGTAACCGATCGGACTGCAGATCCCACCTTCACTGCCGCTGTAACCGATCGGACTGTAGATCCCACCTTCACTGCTGCTGTAAACGATGGGACTGCAGTTCCCACACTCGCTGCCGCTGTAACCAATGGGACTGCAGTTCCCACCCTTGCATTTGTGTGTTAGAAATATTCAGTCACTTTTGCTCATCCCTACTTTAAATCAGATTCATTATGGTGAAATAGGAGTAAACAGATTTGTTCCTTTTTTTTAAAATTTGAGCTAGCTTTGTGATTTACTGTTTGAGCACAATCTCAACAAACTTTAACTTTGTATATAAAACAAAATCACAGGAACACACATTATGTCTGCTATATCATCTTGTCACATGCACATACTGACCCTGTTACACTCAAGCTGTTCTCACTGGGTATCGTGTTCGCCTTGTTGAATTCATTACTGATGTAAAAGTGTAAAGGGACAGCCATGATGACAGCAGAGTGCCTCCTCATGTCTCTGCAGTTTATGAACACCCTGGCACGTTTTAACCCACACTGGGAAGTTTTTCTCTTGTCGAAACAGTTTTTCTTTTTGTTTGACACATCTGGGTGATTCTTCCACATCTTCTGGAAAACTCCACACCACTGTAGGGGACCTGGCCAAAAGCCACAACACACACACACACACACACACAGAGCAGTGTGCTGGAAGTGATTATCGTCTGAGTCCATCTCCTAGTCAGGAAGATGACACATGCTTCAGCTCAGCGGTTTGGAGTATGCTTGCATTTTCCCGCTCACTCACAAGTTCATTTTATGCAGTAAGGACTCAGCACACCAAAGACAAATCAGACACACACACACACATGCTCAACAGGAAACACATGGAGCTCTTCAAAACGCTACACCATTTCCACTGGCCTTTTCCCTGGAAAGCTTAGTGCCATTAGTCAGATCTGAAATCAAGTGTCTTTATTTTTAATTTATTGTTTTTTTTTTAAGGTTGTGTCCGCATTTAGGAGTGTCTTTGCTCTGGGATGCGTACATGTGCTCAGCAATTTTTGCCTGATAGATCAGTTTACTTTTGCAGTTTGGCTTGTCATTTGATCTTTAGTTCGATGTTCTAAAGAGAAACATCTTTTCAAACAGGATGTGTGTAAATGTCAAGGTTTATTACCATGTGGAATTCATCCAGAAGTTTTCCAGTCAACAAATAAAGCCCGTACACACTGATTGCTTTAAATCTCACATTTAAATGTAGATATTAACGAGCCTATAACGTTATACTCCCACTGAACAAACATTAGCAGGATTCTACACTATACATATGTATCACATAAATGACAGAAGGTGAAAGCATAAAATCTCAATGAACTCCATGAGGAGTTTTTGTCTGTTTATCCACAGTCACTGACATTTATCTCAATTTAAATTTTTTTAAAAATATTTACGCCCCTCCTGTATACAATCAGAGTCATACTTGCGATCTCCTGACTATAGGGCAAATGCTTTTCTGTTGTACCACTCTGGAACCCAACATGTCATTCTTTCACATTTGAATAATCAGCTGTGTGTGTATTGTGAACCTGATATGATACAGGCTTCAGAAAAGTTCTAGGGAGGACAAATTGACTGTGTACTCAATAAATGCATCCTACACTTTAAGAAATCTCTGAATGGAATCACTGTTTAGGCACCTAATCTTTTCAGGGACTTCCCTCATCCATAATGTCCATCCAGCTCCCATTCAAATTGTTAATTATGTCATGGTAACTAATTGACTCCATGCCCAAGAACCAGCATGACCAGTAGTTTTGTGTTGGAATAGTGCAGAATGGCTCCAGGTTAGGCAGAAACACAGACGTGGAGCAGCGTGTCAGTGTGTAAAGCATTGTGATTGCCCTCTGGATAAACCCCACATTCATGTCAGGATTTATTATAAACCATTTTGATTCAACATCTCTCACTGGGAACAAACTGTGGAACTGTTCTCCAGTGTGATCGCAGCTGTTCTGGATTAACTGCCACTCCTCAATTAGCTCTTAGATTACACATCATATTGTTCGCTTTCATGGCCTTTGAAAGGTGGCCGAGTCTCTCCGACTGTCAGTGTGATTACATTGAGATCTGCTCAAACTTAAGATGAGTATAAGATGAATGAAGGAGCACAAGGAATTAATATCAAATGAAAGTTGAAGGGTTGAAACTTGAAACTGAAGGTGGATGAACACTCGGTTAATCAGTTTGCATGTCTTCCTGTTTTCCTGGCTGTAGAGCTAGTTGATATGTCTATAATGTCGTTATTACGATAAATTGCATCGTATTGTCTTGCTCTGTTAGATGGAATGTAACATCGCATGGTGTAACATGCAGTTCATAGAGAATGTTGTTGGACACTAGTGTGTAAACTCAGACCCTGTAAGAGGTCTCAAAGCTCAGTCAGGCAGAGTTGAGGCAGGCAGAGAGGCAACAGTGATGGTCCATAATCAGAAATGTGGTACAGGAACCAGGATCAAAACCAGGAAATTGCAGAACTAGGCAACAATTTGATACACCAAAAACCTGGGTTTAACGACAGTAATATACCATAAGACTTCACAACAAACAAGGACACAAAACAGTGTGCTAATCAAGGACTAACACAGAACAGGTGAACACAATCAGTTAACAAACCAGCGGCAGCACAGAAACAAAAGCACATGGAGAACCAAAAACAACACACATGACACATGGATTTGGACTTTCAGTAAACCTCAGTACATTGTCTGAATTTTTTTTGACATTTAATTTTCAAAATATTTGACCCCTCAACTAACGGGCAGTGGTGGCTCTGTTGTTAAAGGCGCTGGGTTACTGATCAGAAGGTCAGGAGTTCAAGCCCAGCACTGCCAAGCTACGACTGTTGGGCCCTTGAGCAAGGCCTTTAACCCGTAAGTTGCTCTAGATAAGCGCGTCTGCCAAATGCCATGTAAACGTGAGCTATTCGCTCTTCCACGTAAGAGGCTTACTTGCTAATCACATCAGAGCTTTTACAGGCCAATACTTCAGAGACAAAAGTAGCATTTACTATGATAAATCCAGAATCCACGCCTCCTGCTGTGTTCTCTTCTCGCCTTCTGTCTCACCCTTAGTCAGAGCTCTTTCTTGTTTTTCATTATTACTCAGCTTGAAATAGGATTTTTGTGTGTTCCAGCTGATAGTTTCCATGTTTATTAAATAACTGTTTTTTCTATTATATTTTTTGTCTCATGACTCTTGTTAGAATTGTTGGAATAAACGGTATCCACCAACATATTCTGGCCTTGGTTGTTTTTATACATATCTGTTTTTTATGGTGTTTTGGTCATTTAAAGTTTCAATGGAAATTGCTCTCTCTGTCTTCTCGCAGGTTTGTGTGTCAGTCATCGTCCAGACTTGGTTGCAGGTCCCAGGTATCTCGATGGACGCAGGCAGCTGGAGTGGAAGTGAGAGCGGAGGAGAGGAAGTGGAAAGGATGAGTGACTCGAACGAAAAGCCCACCGACGGCGACGCAGAGGGCGTGTGGAGCCCCGACATCGAGCAGAGCTTTCAGGAGGCGCTGGCCATCTACCCGCCCTGTGGCCGCCGCAAGATCATCCTCTCTGATGAAGGGAAGATGTATGGTGAGTCTAAAACTAATCTCATTCTAGTGGTTTTAACGGCTTCCTGTTCTAGGACGACAGTGCCGAGAGCCGGATGATCATTTCACAGTGTTGGAAAAAAGCTCTTTGTGTTGGTTCGTTTGTTTATTTCTTCTTTTGAGATGTGATATGTATGATTCAGTATGTGATTATTATTAATTGCTATTTTGATGCAATATGTTCGAATGTGATTTAGTATTGTGGAAATACTTCTGCACTGGGACTGATGGGTACAGAGGCCACGCCTCCTGTACAGGGACTGACTGGTACAGAGGCCACGCCTCCTGCACTGGGACTGACTGGTACAGCGGCCACACCTCCTGCACTGGGACTAACTGGTACAGAGGCCACGCCTCCTGCAGTGGGACTGGCTGGTACAGAGGCCACACCTTCTGAGAGAGGAAGAGAAAGGGGGAGAGTTCCAGAGAGGGGAAGGCAGATGGACAGAGGGGGAGAGACATAAGGCAGAGAGTGAGATATGAGAGGGAAAGAGAAAGCAAGAGGGAGAGATAGAGAGAGACGGGGAGAGACAGAGAAAGTAGGTGAGAGGGAAAGAGAGAGAGAGTAAGTGAGGGAACGAGAGAGAGAGGCAAACAGACAGAGAAGGGGAGAGAGACGGTGAGAGGGAGAGAGATAGACCGTGAGAGAGGGAATGGCAAGGTGAGTGAGACAAGGAAAGGGAGTGAGTGAAAGTGACAGAGAGAGATAGGATGAGGGAGGGAAAGAGTTATAATGATTAAGAGGGAAAGAGAAAAGGGAGAGACAGAGTGAGACAGAAGGAAAGAGAAAGTGAGTGAGCATGAGATAGGGAGAGACTGAAAGTCAGAAAGAGGGGGAGAGAGAAAGAGAGAGATCAGGCGAGAGAGGCAGACAGGGAAAGAGTGTCTTTATAAAACGAGAGAAAGTCCAGGCCCCACATGTCCTCTCTCTCTCTCTCTCTCTCTCTCTCCCTCCCTCCTGAGGGACTCCTAATGGAGATTAGATCCCTTCTTTTTCCACACAACTGCATTCTTTAGCATATGAAAGGGAAACTGATGCCAGATCAGCACTGAGCCGATGTATGCGTCTGCTCTCGAGTGGCCATGACTCTGTCAGGCTGCTGTGTGTTTAGAGCGTGTGCTGTGTGTTGTAGTGTGTGCTGTGTAAAGCGAGCGTGAACCATTAGTGAGGAGGAGCAGATGGTCGTACGACTCACAGCAGCTGCGCTTCCTTCGCTCATCCTCAGCTCCCACCCAGGTGATGTCATGGAAAGTGGGAATACTCTTATATACTCTGTTATATACAACCCCAATTCCAAAAAAGTTGGGAGGTTGTATAAAATGTAAATAAATGTAAATAAAAACAGAGTGCAATGATTTGCAGATCTCATGAACCCATATGTTATTCACAATAGAACATAGAAAACATTTCAAATGTTTAAACTGAGGAAATTTACCATTTAAAAATTGAGTACATGATTGGGCATATATATATATATATATATATACATATACTTGCTGCCTAATATATCCCACCCTGAGACAGGTGCCACTGTACCGAGATAATCAATGTTATTCACGTCACCTGTTAGTGGTTTTAATGCTATGGCCTATTGGTATCTCTATAACATTAAAACCATTGACAGGTGAAGTGAATAAGAGAGAGAGGGAGCGAGAGATACCAATCAGCCATAACTTTAAAAACACTAACAGGTGAAGTGTATAACATTGATTATTTCGGTACAGTAGCACCCGGGTGGGATATACAGTATTAGGCAGCAAGGGAACAGTTGCTTCCTGAAGCTGATGTGTTGGAAGCAGGAAAAATGGGCAAGTGTAAGAATCTGAGCGAATTTGAAAAGGGCCAAATTGTGATGGCTAGATGACTGGGTCAGAACATCTCCAAAACAGCAGGTATTGTGGGGTGTTCCCAGTATGCACGACCTACCAAAAGTGGTCTAAGGAAGGACAACTGTTAAACCGGTGACAGGGTCACGGGCGCTCAAGGCTCACTGATGTACGTGAGGAGCGAAGGCAAGCCCGTCTGGTCCGATCCCACAGTAGAGCTACTGTAGCACAAATTGCTGAAAGAGTTAATGCTGGCTATGATAGAAAGGTGTCAGAACACATAGTGCCTCACAGCTTGCTGTGTATGGGGCTGTGTAGCTGCAGACCGGTCAGAGTGCCCACGCTGCCCCCCGTCCACCGCCGAAAGAGTCTACAATGGACACGTGAGCATCACAACTGGACCATGGAGCAATGGAAGAAGTTGGCCTGGTCTGATGAATCCCGTTTTCTTTTATATCGTGTAGATGGCTGGGTGTGTATGCATCGCTTACCTGGGGAAGAAATGACACCAAGATGCACTATGGGAAGAAGGCAAGCTGGCGGAGGAAGTGTGATGCTCTGGGCAATGTTCTGCTGGGAAACCTTGGGTCCTCATTCATTTGGATGTTACTTTCACACATACCACCTACGTAAACATTGTTGCAGACCAAGTACACCCCTTCATGGCAACGGTGTTATAATGGTATTATAAAGGATCTGCTGCTAACATCTTGTTGCCAGATACCACAGCACACGTTCAGAGGTTTGTGTAGTCCAGGTCTTGTAGGGTCAGAGCTGTTTTGGTGGCACAAGTGGGACCTACACAATATTAGGCAGGTGGTTTTAATGTTACGGCTGATCGGTGTGTGTATATGTATAAAATGTAAAAATTTCTTTCTCCTTTTTTCCTTTTCTGCTCTCTCTCATTATCTCTCTTTCCATCTTGTTGTAATCTGATGTTTCATACAGTACATGGAAACTCTTCACACATACTTTTGAGTAAGGCTGAACAGTTAAGCCATGGCTTTTTGTAAGAAATAAAAGTTTGTTGGAAATCTGGAGTTTATCCTGGTCCGAGTTTAATTGTAAGAAATGGTGGAAAATGACTAGGTGCAAATACGCTCTAAGTCTCGGCATGAATCCGTCACCGAAACCTGGCCTGAGCTCTGATTTGCAGTAGTGTTCAAGGTGTAAATGCAGCACTCGGTCAAACGATCTAGCCTGGGATATCTTTAACTATTACAGTAAAGTAAATTGTATTGCCTTCTATATATTCTGATCAGCAACATTAACAAGTTCTCAGTTCGTAGAATCAAGATGTGCACATTAGAGCTGTGTATCTTTCTGTAACGTATGTTACGTGTGAATGCGTGTGTGACCGCTGGTCAGAGAGCGTCTCGACGAGATAAACTCTAGCGCTATTATACCCCAATCGATCTAAGTGCAAGAAATGTGCATTTTGTGTTGCAGGGAACTTTTATTGCCTGTTTTTTTTTTTTTCACTGAGTTTAAAATATTCCATCGGTGTGTAGAAAACAGCTGCAATGTAAGACAGCAGTTCACAGTTTATATCCCGGGGACTCACGGCTCTGAAAAGTTGTGTTTTTCATCTTCCACCACATCCGTTTCAAGAAGTCTGTTAATTATCAAGGCGTCGGTAAGTTGAGGCATGTGTTTTAGAAGAGAGAAACAAATCTGAAGCAACGGAGTTGAACGCCTAAAGCCTAAAAACCTTGAACGTATTTTGATCTGATGATGAATTGAGATCGAGGAACAAAGTGAACGAGTTTCCAAAATGTCCAGCTCTCTTTTTAAAGCCTTTTTTCCCCCACCCTCTTATCTTAATCTGGAGGATATCAAAGTTCCCTTTAGCGCTGTATCTTGGGCGAAGGCCCAGGTTTGGGTTTGTACTCCTCCACAGTGGAGCTCTCGCTCCTGAGTGCCCTTCCTGCTCAATACGCATAATTAGCAGCCATCGCTATAGCAACTGGCTCCCACTTCAAAACAATGTGTAGGGGGTTTTTTCACCCCCCTGTGCTGTAGTGAGGCTTATCGCACTGTGTACCTGAGGGGCAGAGCTTATCTCTCTGTGTACCTCACATAGAGTCAGGCCTCAAGTCACGCCAGCTCCAGAACCTCACAGCCTGTAACCTTAACTGACCACACACTTCACTCGCGTGTGCCAAGAAAGCGTTCCTTCTTTCTTTTTCTCCTCGAACCAGTGGCCTGCCGGCTGCTTTCCTCCACTCCTGTAACCTGCATACAGCCTTTTGTCTTCGAGTCGGGAACACACGTCAAGAGGATTTTTCCGCCCACATTGGGCCGACGAGCACGTTTCTTTTTGTCGAATTCACTATCGGAAACTAGCGCGGTCTTGTTTTCGTGAGTGATTAACCCGGGCAGAGAGAGCGCACGCTTTAATTAGATTTGACAGTCTCCTACCGAGGCTGATAAAGGACTGATTTAATCTTCCACTCAAGAACTGAACCGCCCTCAGAGGAGCCTCGACCGGGTCGCAACCCGGCACAGAGATCAGCTGCACTGTGTGTTCAGTTTTATTAAAGCTATGGGTGGAACTGAAGCCTAATGGACATTCACAGCGATTAAGCAATTCAGTTGTCAGAAATCTTACAGAAGAAACATGCATTACAAAGAAATGTAAATAAATTTTTTTAAAAAAACATGCATTGGAACTGATTGTGGATCAGCAGTCACAGAATTACTTTTAAATTTTGCTAGTTTAAGCATGTCAAAGCTGATTATTTTCCACTATAACAGCACCCTCCATACAAAAGTGTTTTATTCTTCTTATACCACAGCAGTTTGCCAGCAATTAGTTTTTTTTTTATATTTCTTATCCATTTTTGCTTGTGGAATTTCCGAGAAACAAGTTAGTTCCCGTAATCATTCACATTAAAGCAGCTATAAACAGTCGTTCCCTCACCTGCTTCACTACTGTACTCTTTTACACATTAAGTGGCTGAGTGGTTAGCATGTTTGCCTCACACCTCTGGGGTATGGCTTCGAATCCTGCCTCCATCCTATGTGCACGGTGTTTGCATGTTCTCCCCATGCTTCAGGGGTTTCCTCCGGGTACTCTTGTTTCCTCCACCAGCCCAAAGACATACATTGTAGGCTGATTGGCATTTCCAAATTGTCTCTAGTGTGTAAATGGGTGTGTGATTGAACCCTGCGATGGGTTGGCCACCCCGTCCAGGGTGTCCCCAGCCTTGTGCCCCGAGTTCCCTTGTGCCTTAGGATAGGCTCCCTGTGACCCTGTGTAGGATATGTGGTATGATAAATGAATGGATCACAATATGAAATATTTGTCACATCACCCATCTAGTGTCTGCCAAACAAGTATAGAAACAGTAACATATTAGAACAAGCTGGGATTTGCAGCTGGAACTACTTTCCTAGCTGCTGATATAGAAAGTGAATCAACACCTTCTGACCAATCAGATTGGAGAATTGCAATCTGATTTAAATAACGTTTTTTTGTATACTGTTTTACTGTAGGTAACATCACACGTATGATCACATCAGGATAACAACAAAGCTGCAAGTAGTGAGTCAAGAGAAGTCTTTCAGTCACTGTGTATTTAGCTGAGGTTTAGAGAGCCAAATGGAATGAATGGCGTAAAAATCCAAGGATGGAAATGAGCCATGACATCAGAAGACCTTTTGGAAGAAGTCTATTTTCTAACAACAAGCAACAAGCAAATGAGATCCATGCTGAGGTGTGTGAAGAGAGATGTTTAGCCAGATGTTTAGACCTGACTGGAGGATGGATGAGTAAGACTTAATCACAGCCTAGATGATCAATTCTGAATGTATGGATAAAAGTCTCTGAGGTCAGAGGTGAGCGATGTTTCACTTCAGAATGTGAGTGACGGGTCGTATCAAAGAGCCAGAGAGTTCCATCGATATCTTTCATAAAATCGCACAGACCAGAGCATCTTCAAATCAATAAGCGAGAAAGATTTTGAGCTCGTCCATCATTTGATGTCGTGAGTACAGGTTGAGTAAGTGGGACAGTGTGACTGTGGAGGAACTAGAGCGTGTGTACAGATAAAGAAGAGGACCCTGAGAAACACTGTGAGTAACTGGAGTCTGGGAGGATTTGTGGTTAGGAATGGAAATAAGCCAGGTCAGAAGGAGAGCCGATTCTGAGAGTCACTCAAATGTGGACGAAAAGTGTTATTTTTTCAGCAGTTCATTTTTTAAAATTAAAATCGGTGCTAGTGCTTGCTACACATCTTAAGTTCAAATGTACATAGGTTTTGCATGTGAATGTGCAATTTTATCTTAAACATGAGGGATATTCAAAGTTAGAATTTTAATTTGACAGCGCTAGAGCAGAGGAGAGGACAGAAGCAATGCGAATGGCTAAAATGTTGGTGACATTCATTCTTATGTAAATAAACATGCATGTAAACACAATGGGCGATATTGCGGTCAGCAGAAATGATCGAGGTCACGTCTGTATATCGTTCGATAAGTCAATAACATAATTATCACGACAGGCTTACTGACATTTGGCTGATTATTTCAAATGGATAGAGGGAAAAAATTGCGGTTGCAACAATGAACAGTGGAAAATTAGAGGATTATAGCTATTATTCTTTGGGTAGCCTTAAACGAAGTGACACCCTGTGATCAAGGACAGACAAACCATGAATTCGCTAGGAATCTGGAAAGTGCTGCCCAGTACATGGAAAACAAAAGGCTGACAATTTAAGTCCAAACTCCACAATATGGCCAAAAGTCTGTGGCCCCCTGACCATCACACCCACATGTTCTTGTTTTCTTTTACTTTCTCCAGCCTTAAAAAAAAGAACAGAGACATGCAAGGCATTTATTATTCCTGAACGTTGTCTTGCCGTATTACTATACAGTTGCAATCAAAATGATTCAACCCCCTTTGCAAATCAGGTTTATTGTCAAAATTGACAGACTTTCAGCTGTTTGCAATGAACAAAGGCTTGGTTGCAGAAGTAGTCCTGGAAGATTCTACAGGGCCATCACAGTCACCTGACTTCTCTGGTGGGATTTGAAGAAGGCGGTTGCAGCACGCAAACCCGAGAATATTACTGAACTGGAGGCCATTGCTCATGAGGAATGGGATAAGATTCCTCAGGAACGCTGCCAGAAGCTATGCATCTCATTTGCAGCAGGTCATAACAGCGAAAGGGTGCTCTACTATGTACTAAAGATGCTTGCCATGAAGGGGTTGAATCATTTGGAAACTGGAGAAATCATTATAAGTTGTATTTTCAGTTGAATTTTGGGAAACCACTTGAAGCATTCGTTGTGTCGAAGTATTTCGATTGCGTTCGTTTGATTTGTTCATTGCAAACAGCTGAGAGTCTGGACATTTTGACAGTAAGCCTGATTTGCACTGGGGGTTGAATCATTTTGATTGCAACAGTATATAAATAGCTTTTTATGAGTATGATTTTACTCATTAATTATCAGATTTTCTAAATACAAGACAACTTATTTCCATTTTAAATATAAAATAACAGACTTTGCTTTCTGTGACGCTTTATGAAGACTGGGTAAATAGGGCATTTAAGATTAAAAAAAGTTCTTTTTCTCTGGCAGGAAAATAGTTTAATATTTTTTTCTTTTTGAAATGCTGAATTAAAGCGGGAGTCTCACTGGGCATGACAGAATGGGAGAAAGCACTTTATAGAATGCGTGCTGAATTGCTTTTTGATGAGCGCCGCATTGTGCCTCGGAGACCGCTGTTTCTCTGAAGTTGAAGAAGTCTTCACTTTTCAAAAAGGTCTTTGAAAGCCATCACTGCAAACCCTATGTATATTCAGTATATTTGTGTTCTTACTGTATATATGCCTGGCGTTTGGTCTCTTTGTGTTATAGAAAATGGGGTCAGGTGGGAGGTGACGGGGTTTTGTGAATCTTTTTTTATGAATGCTTTTTTACACTCCAAAAGATCTTTTGTGAATCTGGATGTCCTCTAAATGTCGTGTTTCTTTATGGAGAAAGGACACAGTGCTGTGTCTGTACAAGGTTTTCGGATGTACTCTTTGGTCTGAAGCTATCGCTGTTTTAATTCCAATAATAATAATCGTTAATTTTAGATCATTTAAGCAACAAACTACTTTTTAATGGACAAACATACAGAGCAAAAATAATTTATATATATATATATATATATATATATATATATATATATATATATATATATATATATATATATATATATTATTGTTTTAACAAATTTATCATATTTTAAACATGTTGTAGCCTAGTGCTGGATGATAGGACAATGTAATATTGATACTGTGATAAATCCTGAGATATCATATTATTAAAATACATTTAATAATTACAAACCGACTGGAAGCAGTTGATTATGATACACTTATGTATTTAATTTCTCAAATTGTAAAAAAAAATATTATTAATAATTGTAATTTCCCCTTTGTTAAATATATATTTTTTTGTAATTTATTTTAAATTAATAAGTCTTGTTAAATATATATTTTAAAAAAATGCATAAATGTATAAAAATTTTGTGGAATAATAATACACTTTTTATTATTTCTAACAGATTTTTTTTAACGCAGCACTAATATTTTGCTACCATTTTATAAGCAAACCTATACACCATGATACTCGCTGTGTATCAAATGTCTTCAAGAATGTTTATAAATGTCTTCAAGAATGTTTATATATTTTATAGTTTATATGTCACCCATCCCTAGTGTAGCCTTTGTTTTAAAAAAAATTTTTTTACAATGTTATTTAATAAGTTTTATTTAAATATGTTATTACTTAGTTACTCACTTACTCCTTCATTTATTTCATTTATGTAGGTATAATTTTTCATGAAATCAATTCTAGCACAATGACTAAAGTCATTCTCGTTGGAAAAAGTAGTTGTACGCTTATATAGTGATGTGTGGAAATCCATGACGTTGGGTTGTCCAATTTTTATACCTTCAACATTTCTTACTGTACATACTGTACTTTATTTTATTTTTTTAAACATTCTCTTAAGGTGCCGGACATGATCTTTAATAAGAATGCACATCTTGAGACGACGCGTTAGTGATTTGCAGCGAGAATGAGCACAACAGTGCCACACCCCCGGGTTTTCCCTCTAAAACCCGCCCCACTTTCTTGTCCTTCGTCTGTAACAGCGTTTTGAACGTGTCTTTACAATAGCTGTTAGCTCAAGCCGGTTGCAGACTGTGCGATTTTTACCTGCTTATTAAAATTATTTCTTGTCACAACCAATAAAATCTTGGCTGAATTCTGTACCAGGAGGTGCGGTAGCAGTGACGATCCTCTAGCAACAGGCCTGTGATTAAAGAACATTACTACGCTCTGTTTAGAAATCGTCATACAGAAATCAGTGCTTGCCTAAACACAAACGTTCTTCAGCATGAGCTCTGAAGATATTTTTAATATCCATTAACGGGTTTTGTTTACGTTTCCGCATTGCGTGTTTCAGCTATCGTAACTTTGTAGCTCTCTCGTGAGTTTTACGTAAGTCTATGCCGTCCTCCTATTGGTGGATTTTAGACGAGCGTCATAGCAGGGTCACACTCTTGAGTTTTTAATCACAAATCGTATTGATGTTTTGTCGCCGACTGTCTTCACTTCAAAGTAAAATTAAGCTGAATTACGCACCCCGGATCTCAACTTCCGTCTTTTAGAGTGCACGATTTTTGTCAGAAAAACCGGCACTGAAGTCGTTTTTTTATTTAAAGCTGTTGAAATATTTACCTCTGGTGTAGACAACGTTATTGCAAGGTCCTTGTAGAAGAACTGCAGAATTTCCTAATGTGGGTAGTATTTTGTCTTCCTCTATCCACTATCTCATAATACTCATACTGAAGAAGAAATCTGCACTGAGGATTTTTCTCTCTAATGGAAAAGTAAGAGCTCTTGATTTGGCTGATTGATTGAATAGAAGTATGTTTTTTTGTTTTTTTTAGAGAAGTCAGTGCTGCAACACCACTTTCCTAAATACGTTTATATCTGCATGTCTGATCAGCAGTACAGTAATAACAGAAGGTCGAGGTGATCTGACGCGAGGCTGCTGGCCTCCTCTTCACACCCACCAACAGCTGGATGTGGACGTCTGCCTACAGGCTGCTGAGTGAAATTGAAACCAAACTGCCTTGTCTTTATTACGTGTCAGTGACTCGCAACACAAGGCTGTTAGTTCGTCCCTAATTCCTTTTAATAACCTGTTTTTCTTTCATTTCATAGATGGGAATCCAGTAACATGATTTAACATCACACAGAATATCTCATGAGTACGGAGCATTGTCTAAGATCTGGATCCAAATTCACAGTACCGTGTCATACATCAAGCTTTGCGATGGAGTTCTGATGAAACGTGGAGGACATACACCATGACCATCAGCACAAGTGCCATGAAGTCGTGTATCTTTATGAAACGTAGCACTTTGTGGTTAACACGGCACTCAGAGCCAGGAGTTTTTGTGTGTTTTTTTGTTGTTTTTTTTTGCCTCCTTCTTAAACAGTATTCACTCTCTGGAGTCTTGTAATATTCAGCCATCAGTCTTTCATTATAAGCTTGTTTAGTTCTCGTTTTAGAAACTTTACAGTCGTAGCTCCATCACGCACAATCGACAGAGTGGTCTTTTAGCCCATTTCGGATTTTCCGTTGTGATTTCCAGCAAGCTGGTGCGATCTTTCCACTGAGTATGCCATCTGAGGACATACACATGCACAGGAAATGTGCCTCATTGCTCTTATTCAAGAACATGACTCCAAACTAACCATGTGTGGACTTTCCTGCATAGTGAAATCAATATTCTAATATGATGACTCATATGCAACCCCTCATTAGCAAACAGTGTGCTACTTCAGCCACTTTCATAGATTAGGAGAATGATTATGATCGGGTCACCCCCTAAGCAGATATTTATACACTCATTTGTGCCTGAATTGATGCGGCTATCTAACTAGCTGGCGATATATGATTATATCATGTTAGCTACCTTTTTTTTTTTTTTTTTTTTTGAAAAACCTAGTTAATCAGATTTCTGGGAAACAAAGCTTGGGGGTTTTTTTCTTGTTTTGTTTTTTTGGACCAATTTGTCCACCCATGCTTTCGTTTTTTTCTGTCCTCTCTCGAAAGTTTCGAACTCAACTTCCGTCCAGGCCACACAAGCATGTTTCTGAGCCACTGAAGGGCCATAATCTAAACACTATTTCTTTTTAACATATCTTTTTTATTTTTATCAAGTAACACCAGTAAACTAGACTCTGAAATTAGAATAGAATGATCTGATTTCCAAATATGGAAAATATGTAATGTTACGATAGATAGACACACTACATGGCCAAAAGTTTGTAGACACCTGACCATCACCTGAAGGGAACCAGTGAAGGGAAATTGTAATGGTACAGAATACAGAGACCTTTCATCTGCTGCTTCCAACTTTGTGACAACAGTCTGGAGAAGAACCACATATGGGTGTGATGGTCAGGAGTCCACTTTCCATGTATTTATCACAGGATTATCTCTGCTAAGATCATCTCTCTTGTCTTTGTGTGTTATCCAGTTGTTGTTTTTTTTCACTATATTTCTAGTGCTGTACACTGTGTGATATATTTCGTGATTTGGAGTTAATCACTGACTCTCACTAAAGACCAAGCCACGACTCATTTCTGAATAATTTGTTAGACCGTCTGACTTGCACCCAACACAGCATACCCTTGTTTCAGCAATGTGAGATCACTAAATCTTGTAAATGCTGAGTAGTAGGTACTATTTATAGAACCCTATGATAGTGTGTTTCTATCAGAAAGGGTTCTGTTAGACCTCTTTTTTTGGAAGAGGAATTATCGAGTTAAAGAAGCCTTGAAAAGTTTGAATCCTGACAATGCCACAACCATCCATGGCCAGGAGTCAAGGGAGCAAAATTGGCCATGGTCTCTGGGTGGGACTGGCATACTCCCTGTCAATCACAGGGATACTAGGCATCGGTGAGCTCATGTATGTGGAAGCTGGCACTCCCTGTGACGCAGCATAAGCAGCAGTGGTTGACTAGCATCACGTGTCACAGAGGAAGCACGTGTAGCCTTTCACCTTTTGCCGAGCGGTGATTGGCTGGTGGGAGAGCTGGCTGGTGGGTGGGAACTGGCCAAGATTAAATTAGGGAGAAAATGTGGGGGGATTTGTTTACAGTTTGCCACGGGTGGTTGTTGTGGATTATTAATACGGTGCAGCAGACCTGCGTGAAGTTGCCCCCCCCCCCCACCAACGCAAAACGTCAGCAAAATAGTCTTAATCGTTTGTGCTCCGTTTGTGAAGGTCTGTGCCGTAAAAATTTTCCGTTCAGGAGAAATTAAAAGAATATTTATAGGTCATTCTGGGGTCACTCAGCCCCCTAACATGCTCCAAATTCACCCCAAATAGTCTCAATCGTTTGTGCTTCGTTTGTGCCGGTTTGTGCTGATAAAAGTTTCGTTTGTGCTGCTTTAGTTTTTAAAATATTAGGCATTGAATTATGGTGCGGTGACGTCACCAGCCCCACACATGCTCCAAGTTCATTCAAAATAGTCCCAATCGTTTGTGCTTCGTTTGTGCTTTGTTTGTGCCGATAAAAGTTTCGTTTGTGCTGCTTCGGTTCAGGAGATATTAAAAGAATATTTATAGGTCATTGTTATAGGTATATTTATAGGTCAGCATGAAGCAACAATGCACCATATTAATAACCGGCACTTTTCATTATTTAAACTTATTTTAAAAAAATATTTACACATTTTAAAAATTCACTATAATTTTTTTAAGATCCAGTTTTCCACTTTAGTTGTTTGACATACATTTAACAAAGCACTTTTCCTGAATGTTTTGTTGAAATAACTTGTGTATCACGTAATGTACAGAAGAAATTCATGTAATTTGTTAAAATGTGTATCAATTTTCTTAATTGAAAAAAGGTCAATATTTCAGTATGTCAGTACTCATTTTTCAACAGTCAGTAGTTTTAATAACACCAAACCCCATTTAGTTTGTATATATATAGTCACTAGGAAGCCATTTTGTGATTGTGGATTTTGACATGGATTGTAAAATATGAGACAAAATAACATTAGTTTAGTAAGTAGATGAAAAATGTAGGCATTCATTATAAAACTGAAGTTTCCTTCTTGATATTTTTTTTCCTTTGTACTTGAGAAAGGGATGCCATTTATACCAGTGGTTAAAGTGGGGAGTGTGAAGCATAGTCATTTTCTAATGGCCGCATTAATGAAGTCATACAGTGGGGGAAATGAGTACTGAACGGGTCAGCATTTTTTCAGTAAATATATTTCCAATGAGGTTATTCACATGAAATTTTCACCCGACATCAGTATTGACTCAAGAAATCCGGAAATATAAAGAATTCAGAACATTAAACTCCATAAATAACGTCATGTGGAATAATAATAATAAAGTGGAATGACACAGGAAAAAAGTATTGGACACGCTAAGGAAAAGCAGTTCTCCAAGGCAAGGTAAGGCAAGGAACCAGCTTAAATCCGTCCGAAATTATACCCCATATCTGTGCAAATTAAAATCAGCTGGGTTAATAATCTGATGGTCTATATAAAAGCTTTTTGTTACACAAGGTGTCACTCAAGAAACGTCTCATGATGGGTAAAAGCAAATAGCTCTCTCAAGACCTTCACAACCTTATTGTTGCAAAACTTATTAATGGAATCGGACACAGAAGTATTTCCAAACTTCTGAATCTTCGAGTAAGCACCATTGGGACCATTATCCGCAAGTGGAAGCAAAATCACTGTCATCAACCGTCCACACACAGGAGCTCCTGGCAAGATTTCTAACCAGGGAGTCAGAAGAATAGTCAGAAAAGTAGCCCAAGAGCCAGGGACCACTCGGAAAGAGCTCCAGAAACACTTGGAGGCAGCAGGCGCCATCATTACAGAGAAAACAATCGGCAATGCACTCCACTGCTCACGCTCACCCTGCAAGACTCCATTACTAAAGAAAAGGCATGTCGAAGCTTGTTTAAAGTTTGCTACAACTCATTTGGACAAGCCTATGAAATACTGGGAGAGTGTAGTCTGGTCAGACGAGAGCAAAATGGAACGTTAGAATGGCCCAGTCAATCACCTGACTTCAATCCAACTGAACAAGATTGAAAGAATTTTTTAGGGATATTTTTAGAAGAATGGGCCAAAATCACACCTGAATACTGCAGCCGATTAATTCCTTCATACAGGAAGTGCCTAGAAGCTGTCAGTACAAACAAACGCTTCACCACTAATTATTAAAGAAATTTCAGTTAGCGTGTTCAATACTTTTTTTCCTGTGTCACTTTATTACACATGACTTTATTTAGGGACTTTAATGTTTGGATTTCTTTATATTTCCGGATTTCTTGAGTTAATACTGATGCCCGGTGAAAATTTCATGTGAATAACCTCATTGGAAATATATTTACTGAAAAAAATGTTGACACGTTCAATACTTATTTCCCCGCTCTGTAGGTTCATTAATATTAATAATGCAAACACTAAAGCTTTTAAGTGAAATTGGAATGCAATCAAAGTGATTTGATTGCACTAATAAAAACTTTGAACTATTCCATCATAAGACTCTGTGTTGAAAATGTGCACATTATTAAACCAGTCATTTTCTATTAGACACGATTTGTAGAGATGTAGAAGTCTTATGGCTAAGCTTAAAGGAGTCATAGGGAGAGCCCATGACGTAGGAATGAGCTGAGGAATTTCACACTGCATCATAATTAGTTTGCTTGATGATTTACTGCTCGCTATTATTAATGTTGCGTAAAGTCTAAACAGCAGTTTTTTTCCATTTATTTTTTTATTTGTTCGCTGGTGTCGGTGGTGTCTGGATCGCTGTTATGTGTTTGCGTTGAAAGCGTGTGTATCGAACACTTTAGGTTTTTTCGGATTTCTCTTTTTTGAGGACTTTTCCGTCACGGTTTCGTGCCATCTGGCTTTATAAACGCGGCCCGTGGACGGAGGGGAGTCATCATGTTACTGGCTCCAGCATTCACAAAGGACAGCTGCTTAGCACTAATCAGATGCAAGAGTTGTGTGTGTGTGTAAAGGGCTTTATCTGGCAGGGGGAAAGCAGGCCGCACCCCTCAGTCCCGCTCGGAGGGAAACACCTGCAGTGGGAGTGGAGATGTTAGCAGGGGGATTGTTCACACCACCATCTGCTTTTAGATTTTGACCTTTTACTTTAAAACCATGTGACATTTGAAACTTTCTCTCGGTGGGACTGTTTACACGGCACATCGACAGGTAGATATTATCAGCGTGTCCTCGGGGTCGGATTTGCGAACGGCGCGTCAAATTTTAATCAGCGCACTCGAGATTTTAATTCTTTACCAAACCACTTGGGAGCGTTTCTGATTGTAACGTAGTTGAGTTGGAACTTGGTTAAGCCGTGCAGTTCTTCTGGATTTGGATGTGATTATGGAGACCATGACTGGGTTGATTAAGACTGTGAACAGTAATTAGGAAAATGTGCCCGAGCACGAAGTTAATGAGAGAAAGGCAACTTTAAATGGTAGAATAAAGCGAGGGAAATATTTGCGGGGTGTGTAAACGGGGCCTAGTGGTAACACACATTCGCTTTACTTCACTGGGGGGGAAAACAGTATAATCCATTGTCAAAAGATTGCCGTGAGTCAACAAATATTTCATTTTATATAGATATTATGAGTTCACTTTTTTCAGTTCTTTGTCATTGATTAAAACTGTGTGCAGAATTTTCTTAGTTCTTTTTATTATTATTATTTGTTTATTTATTTATTTTTTTTATGAAAGAGCTCATCATAGTGTGAGGAAGTGCAGTTGGGATGCCTCACCGCTCCAGAGTCGCCGGTTCAATCCTGAGCTTGGGTTACTCTCTCTAGGGTAGCATGTTCATGTGGGTTTCGTCCGGGTTCTCCGGTTTCCTCCCACCTCTCAAAAACATGTCACTACGTGGATAGGCGATGAGAAATTGCCTCTAGGTGTTTGAGTGTGTGGTGCCACCCTGAGGTTGTACCAGGCTGTTCCCAGGATAAACCCCAGATCCAAGCAGCACCTATCCCGAGCTTACTGAAGTGGAATAAATGCGATCTGGTCTAGAGTCAAGCACAAATGTTTGCATCCCACATGGTTATGAATGAAAAGATGATGTAACTATTTTGCTGTTTATTCACAACAAAAAGTCCAAAAAAAAAAAAATTTTTTTAAAGAAATGTTTGTGTCCAGACAGCAATTCAAAGCATAAGGCAAGATCACAAAAAACCAAAGGAAGAATTGTGTGAAAAAGAGATTTTCCATCATAGTCTTCAGACTTCAGATGTGATCCGAGATGTCTTTAAAAAAAAAAAATAAATAAAATGTTACACACGAAAGAAAAAAAGCTGCTCCGAGGATCTAAATCAGTTTACAGTTTTATATGTTTAAAGGATGGGCAAATAAGTTATTATATTGCATAAAAAACAGATGCAAACTTTTAAACAGTTCTAATCCCCACACACACTATTATCTTATTTATTAACATTTGGCAATTTGTTGATGAAGCTGTCAAACTAATTCCGTTCCAGACGTTCTTGATATTCTGAGTAACAGAATGAAGTCGTATAAGCTCCAGGCTCTCCTTGCGTACGTGAGACACAATAAGTTCAAACAGGGTCGGCCTGAGACTCTGAACAGTGTGAGCTTTGACTCTTGATGAACTCCTTTTGCATCACTTTCGCCTTCACTGACTCGACCTGCAGCGTTTACTCTTTCACTGCAGAATCCCAAACCGTCCCACAAACCTTTCCAGTTCACGATGGCGGCGTCGGGCGGTCAGTTTAACCGTGTTCTCGTTTACTCTGATATGACCGTCGGTTTTCTGTGAAACTCTTCTGTGCCTCGTTTTCTTGAGTCCAGATGTGTTAAGTGCTTAGAGAGAGTCTGGGTTTGGCATTTCATCAGATTTCTGAGTCATTTCGACCCTCTGCAGGTTCCAGTAACTCGCCGAACTCATCTGTCTGGATGTGACGCTAGTGTGGAAAATTTCCTCTGAAATCTCTGACCATTATTTATGTGGCGTACCTATCACTGTAGCACTCTTACAATGTTTAAACCCACTGCTCCTTGTCATAATATTTACCCTGTAATGAACCTCATACACTACATCTCTACCTTTCCTTTCAAAAGGAATCCATTAGTTTTATTTATTTGCGTTGTTGCATGTCAGATGGTTTGAATCAGTTTGGCAGGGGTGGCGTGGGGGGGTACTTATGTTACTGGAAAAAGCACGATTGGACTCAGATTATGATTAACTCTACAGAATTTGTAAAAAAAAAAAAATAAATAAATAAAAATTTGATGGATTGCAGTACTAGCTTTAAACATATTCTACTTTTACAAATTTCTCTTAAAAAATCTGTTTTATGGTTCTGCGTAGTACTTTTACGGGTTGCCCACGAAGGACAAAGCGAAGAACCCTTTATTTATTGAACTGTTTGGGGTGCTTTTTATAAGATATTTTTGATTGTTTTAATTTAGTGAGGAAACAAATGTTTAACCTTCTGTACATGCTCCACAGAATTAAAAATAGCTATAAATTGATTTAAAAAAAATAAAATAAATAATTGTTAATAGAAAAAAATGTATTTAATTTCTAATGGTTCTCAAATTGCTGTCATACCGAAGGAATAAAAGACTTTGGGACATGCTGTTGTAGTAAAATCAACAGCTTCCGAGTAGTAATTCGGCTTCAGCTCACCACACTGCTGGTGATTATTTTCCCATAGCAACACACCCCCGAGTGTTCAATTCCTTTCATATCTTGAATGTAAATGTTTTTGCTGGATTTATTTTCAGGGGTTCTTTAAGGGTTTAGTGGATAATTAAAAGGTTTTAGCTTCATTAAAGGAATCTACTTTGAATCTTTAGAGAACCATTCAAGGTTTTCTTAGGAGACATGTCTAACAACGTATAACTGTATTTCGTAGTCTAAAGCTGTTCATTTTATGTCTCAGCAAGGCCAGATTGGTTACAAATTAGACAAATTGAGCTTGTTTTATTTTTTTACATTTATTTAGGTTTTTTCTTTTTTCTTTTATTTGACATTTTACCTTTTGAGTAAATATTTACATTATGTGTAGCTTTTACAGACAGGGTCCAAAGTGCATGTAACTATGTATAGTTGCTCTTTTAGCAAACTTCTTTAATCAATTGCTTTTGTCATTTTTCAATCACAAAATTCTGCACTTAAATTTTTCATTTTACAGTAGAAGCTTCCTAAGTGAATGGAAAGCAGTTGTAACTCCAGTATTGTCGGATTTATTCTGGTCGCACTCCGCCGCTGCAATGTGTGTCAATGTGAGGCGGCCCGGGAAAACCAGCTGGACGTCACTGTGGCTGTATTCACAGATAAAAACAATAAAAATCAGGTTTTGACAAACACAACATGGAGTTTTTCAGTAATATACAGTCAGGAACCAAAGGACGTTAAACTACATGTACGTGATTTAGATTAGGTTTTGAGTGTAGATTGAAGCGCACAGTGGAATTGGAATGAAATGTTAAAATGATTTTCTCCCAATTGTTTTTCTCGGTAACTTAATGTCTTGATGTTAAAACCCTAGCGCTTGTGATTAAGCTGCAAGTAAATATAGGGAACCATCAAAATGACACTATCTTGCCAAAATGTAACCACGTGAAGGGTTTTTTTTTGTACCAAAATAACAAACACTGTGCCGAAACTTTCATTGTGCAACGAGTAAATGATGCAAGCCTGCAGTTTGTCCTTTACTTTTCTCTCCGTGAACACTGCACCCTTTCAACTGTTTTATCCCCCCCCTCGTATGTACTTCCAGCTCACCCTTTCTTCTCACCTTCTTTCTGTGACGTCTTATTCTCCCTGTCTCGCTCTCTCTGAGTTATTCCACGGCCATGCCAAGTCCGGCCGAGCGTGTTTTCAAGCAACTGAAAAGAATGAATTATGCAGTAGTAAGCATGCTTACAGCCGGCCATTGGGTGGCCCTTTGATCTGAGTGTAGGCCACACATGAATACCCGTATTGTGATGTTATGTGTACACTGTGTGTGTGTGTGTGTGTGTAAGAAACAATAGAGAATGCCTGGGCTGTAGTAAATGACAGTACAGGCACATTGGAAAAGGGGACAACTGCTGATTGTAAGCATCTTTAAGCTCACATTGACGTCCTGAGACTTCAAAATTGTCCGTTAGACCTGTGACAGCTTTTACTGTGTGAGTGCAGTTTATGTGCATATCTGTTTTCTGGTTTATCCCCTGCATTATGGTGATTGATGCTTAATAAAACATATGGTGTGCTGTTAGAGAAAAATAATCCACAACCGTATGGTGTGATATTAAGGAATGACTTATTGTGCTTTATAGTTAAAAGTTATAAATAATGTTGATCCTCTTATCACTTACTGTTTAGCAGATATAAACACTCGGCCTCTCTTTTTTCTGGCTCTCTTGAAGTAACGGAAAAACAACAACCACACAGCGTGTCATGTGACCAGCAAACATACCAACTGTTATCAAGCACTGCAACTGGAGACTCCTTCCTATTAAATAACTGTTAAATAAACATCACCTAGGGTTAGGGTTGAAAATGTCTTTCTTTGTTATATGACAACACATTTTTAATAATTTGTCTATTATTATTATTGTTGTTGTTATGATCATTGTTATTCTTATTGTTGTTGTTATTAATATTATTATGGTTTTAGATTGCGTAGGTCATCTGTTCCTGTGAATTCGCTGTTACTATAGAAATGATACCATACCATAGAACAAGTGCATTAATTTAGCTTAAAACTAATCAAACCCTTCTGAGCAGTCAGATCTGAGAATTCAACAGCGATGAGGTATAAATCTTAATAACATTAGAGAAGTCATTTTTCATTTTCACTCTGATTGTCTTCAGAGCATGTAGTCCGAGAAGCTCAGCACGTGACTCTACACATGGCTTTTGCTCATGTATTTTCTTCTTCCTCTTCTCTCTGTTTTTTTAAGGTCGTAATGAACTGATAGCCAGATACATCAAACTGAGGACTGGAAAGACAAGAACGAGAAAGCAGGTCGGTGCGCTTGTTATCGGTTTAACGACAACGATACCAT
Organism: Ictalurus punctatus; assembly: GCF_001660625.3. NCBI lineage: Eukaryota > Metazoa > Chordata > Actinopteri > Siluriformes > Ictaluridae > Ictalurus > Ictalurus punctatus. The sequence goes on from NC_030423.2 coordinate 20,619,045, forward strand.
GTTGCTTCTAATTGGAGTAATCAACTGCCTTATGCAAAAGAAAAGAAATGCGCTTCACTTTTACCATCCAGAGTCTATAAATATACAAACTGAAAACGCATCCAACTGCCCGTAGGTATATTATACTCGATTTTATATGGAAGCTAAGAAAGGCCACAGATTGACCCCTGCCCCTAACCTTTACTTCTGAAAGGTTTAGTACAATAATGTTTTTTAAACATCCTAATACGATAACAGAATAAAAAAAGAACACACTAATATAAATAAACCTGAATTACAGCCAGGACAACTGACAGAGCTGCTGTTATAGAAAATGAATCAACTCTTTCTGACCAATCAGAAGAAAGAAATGATTTTATATGCAGTATTAATCTTTTCTCTTACAGTTAAGGTGTGTATTAAATAGAAATGCTTCATTAAGTGTGTGTGTGTGTGTGTGTGCACAGGTGTCCAGTCACATTCAAGTTCTGGCCCGGCGGAAATCCAGAGAGCTTCACACTAAACTTAAGGTATGTGTATTTACTGCGTGTGTGTGTGTGTGTGTGTGTGTGTGTGTGTGTGTGGATGCCCTACTACTTGGTTGTACGTAACCTAGATCCCCATTGTGTGTGTGTGTGTGTGTGTGTGTGTGTGTTGCTCAGAATGTACTCGGCTGCTGGCTCTAACTTCTTTTCTCCCGCATGTTTGTCTGTCCTCTGCTTCCTTCCTGTTCTGCATAACAGTGTGTTTGTTTTGGAGGGGACCCAGTCTTTGTAAGAACACACTACATGAATTGTTTTAACACGAACACTGCTTACCAAGGCGAAGCCAGTTTTATAAAACACGAGGACTGCCGTGTATTCAAATTCAGACAAATTAAAAAAAAAAAAAAAAAAAAGAAAGAATGTTAGCTCGGGAAAAGTCCTTGAGTTTTTGAATACAATCCTTTATAAATACAAAACATCAGTAGCTGAAAACATTTCTCTCCTTGATGATTGCACACGAAGCGTGTTTATTTCTGCTCTTTAGGCGTTAAAGGAATACTCGTATTAGTGTGTTTTAGCGTTTATCTCTATTAACCTTGTTTGCAGTGTATGCTTGATTATCATCGACAGGATTTTAAACACATTCCTCAGTAAAGCAGTTACTCGAATCTCACTTTTAATGGAAGTCTAAGGGCAGTTGTTGTAAATAAAAACTTCAAATATGTTATGATGTGCAGATTTAAAACTACAGCTGTTGCATTCTTCCTCTACTACTACTACTACTAATACTACTAGTAATAATAGTAATAATAAACTTTATTTATATCGTACCTTATACATTAAACATGCAAAAACAGAAAAACAGCTAAACGAAAGGTCAAAAAGTAAAATAATAAAATGACAAATAACGCAATAAATAACAGCAGTGATGAAGAAAATAATAACAATATAAAATATCATAAGTGCATACAAGTATCATATAGCAAAGTAATGTAAAAGTGACTTAAAAGTAAGTCAGATAATAAAAACTAGTTCAAAGCTGAAGTGGGAAAATTTTGTTTTTGATGAGAAATGTATAACGATCATTTGTTCAGATCTTTAAGTTTCATACGTGGAATATGGAGACAGTTAGCACTAGATGATCTGCAATGTAGTTTATTTGATTCGAGAATCCATGATTCAGAATTCACTGTGGTATAAACCAGTTTAAAACTAAATTTGCCTTTAAATACCTTTAAGAGTGTGTTTTTCTCATAAACGTGTGCAATTCAACATCTGCCTTTAGTTTTGCATTGAAAGCCGCAGCCTCACGAGACGAGAGAATACAAGAAGGCGCGACTGCGGTCTTTGGATTATTAAGTAGCGCTCACGACAGAGGATTTTTTATCGTTTCATGACATATCTGAGGGAAAAATAATAGGCGTCCGGTCTTCTGATATGCGCTAGGGTTTTTTCCTGGTAAAGTAACCTATTGGTATTACGGAGGACTGATTTAAAGGAGCGATCTGTAAGTTTTAGAGTCCTCTATAGCTTCTGAAGTGAATTGCACAGACAATGAAAACACCGACAAGCTGTGTCCTTACCGTAAAAATCTCCACCGCTGCTGCTGTACAAAAAAAAACTGCTTATGTCTGCTTATTTAACCAGAAATGAAAATAGCCAGATCTATAGCATCGTGGGTCACAGTTAAAATAAAAAAAAAGCCTAGAAACACTTAGTGCAGCTTTAACAAATAAGGACGCAAGACTGATGATGTCATTTGTAATGTAACCAGTTGACGTCCCAATTAATACTTTAAGTGACCACTGTGAGCTGTTAGACTCTGTATACATTACTAACACCTTTTCATTACATCTTGTGCAAACTGTTAATGAAATCTAACTCTGTCACTTTAATCAGCTTTTTAACACGCCGTCTGTTTGCGCCGTCCGAAAGCCGCATTTTCACCGATCAGTTCCGTTTCAGTCCGTTCAGTTCAGTCAGCTCACCACGGGCAGCACTTCAGCTGTTCACCAAGACAGTTTATACAATAATCTACAGAACTGATGGCGAATTGATGGAACTGACCAAGACGCTGACCACACTTTTAGCACACACTGAGAACTATAGCATGGTTGTGTTCTGTAGGAAAAGGCATGTTTGTTTGTTTGTTTGTTTGTTTGTTTGTTTATGCTGTATGTTTTTCTGACGTATTGCTTCTTTGGTTTTGCACTGGATTTACAAGGCTAATGTTGCTAACAAGAAACATATAGCACTGTTTCGGCGTAAAAATGCGTTTAAGAATCAACATGAAACTGTATTATCATCCCAATCATTTCTAACTTTAGGCCACACCTCCCACCTTGAGTAAATTTGATTGATTTATTTATTTGTGCGGACTGACACCATACTATGCGCTGTGGAAGAATTCGGCTTCAAGACCGAGCTCCGGCTGTTTTTAGCTCTGTGACGTTTATTTCGATATTTGTTGGAGTGTAATTAGTGATTAGGTTACATTATACTGGATCAATAGTTACAAGCGGCATTAGCCTCATAGTCTTTGGACGCCAAACACATCTTGTCTATTGAATGACGTTTCATGGCAGGGGACAATTGTCAATTGAATTGAATGCATTGCTCAACTAGAAAAGGCAACTAGCACAAATGTGTTCACTAAACTGTGCGTCATGATTGTCCGTGACTCTCAGAAATGATCTTTGTAAATTCCTAACCTAGTTCCTTATTAATTAGTTAACGACACTTTTTCTACGCAAAGCTTTCTGTCCTTACAGAAACACTGAACCAACTCTAACTGAAACCGTCAGCTAAGCACTCCATGACCCACATTTCCACCAGTTTAAGTGTCTGACCGTGACATAATCAGACATGACGGTATAGAACGTGACAATGCAGAGACTTTAAACGTCTACAATCTGATCTGGGTATAATTTTGCAAAAAGTGGCCCTGCTAATGACATCATCCAGAATATCGACTTTAATCCTGGACTACTTTTCGGAAACAAGTCTCGAACTTTGTCTTCCTGAGATCAGTGTTATTAAAAGGAGCCTCTGTTTGTGCGCAGGTCACTAATTTGGTGAGTATTCCTCCTCCTCCTCCTCCTCCTGCTGTGCGCCGGTGCTTTGCTGTTCGGGCTGGAAATGTTCTGTAGGTGTGGACACTTTGGGACGGCTTTGGGTCTGCTGTATACTGATGTGCAGCGTTGGGACAGCATGCTCGAGCTCCAGCTCTGTCTAAACGCTCCTATTGCTGCGAGAAAACCTCGAGAGAGAGAGAGAGAGAGAGAGAGAAAGGAAGGGTTGATATTTATGATATGAACATAAACAGCATATTTACAGTGCCTTGCGCTCATACCGATTGCGACGCAACGTCACAGAGCAGCAGTGATTTCTACTAGAGGCAGTAACTCATAATTCCCAACCTCTGACCAGGAAAAAAAACAAAGAAAACACTCCCTCAACTCCTACTCAGGAATTCAATACCAGTCTGAGTTCAGCAAGTGATGTGAAATCAACATGGCAGCTCACAGCATCATCAGTAAACACAGTAACACTTAATCCCTTAAATTGCTCCATATACAAATATTTGCTTTAGATCAAGCAACACACAGGCGTATTCCCTTGTTAAATCCATAACCCTGACTATACAGTTCACTGTTTTGAGGAAATAAATATACATCACTCATCGCAGTTTGTTGCTAAAAAAAAAAGACGAACATGGAGGCGTCTGTGTTTTTCTTCCCGCTTTGTAGCTCGAACGAAGTCGAAAATGACACAATTCTGAGCTCCGGCTTTTGGATATAATACGAATGCAGGAAAATGATGTGAAGTGGACACGGTTTAACTGTGACGGCGGTAGATTTCTTTTACCCCCAGACCGTGAAATATTGTCCATGTTTTTTCGCTTTCATCTATCAAATGAAAGAGTTTGATTTGCCCAAAACAGAATAGTCCCAGTGCCAGTTTTGCTGTTTCACTTTCAGTACATCAAACCCTAATCGACGGTGATGCTATAAAAGTAACTCCACATCACATCTCCCGTTTGCTTATAGAACATATATATATATACATACATATATATATATACATATAAATATACATACATATATATAATATAATGTATAATGTTGCTTATATACAAGTACAGTGCTTTTAACTGTCCCAAAGCAGCTTTACAGAGATATATAAATTCATAATATTGATTTTAAATGTATAAATTTATGTCTAATGAGCAAGCCAGAGGCGACGGTGGTGAGAAAAAACTCCCTGAGATGATATGAGGAAGAAACCTTGAGAGGAACCAGACTCAGAAGGGAACCCGTCCTCTTCATATTCCACATATTCCATACTTATTATAGTTTTGTTTTTTTGTTGTTTAAGTATTATGAATACAAAACCAACAGAATTCCTATGGGATGTGCATTGACTGATGGCGGGAAAAAGAAAGAAAAAACAGCAATAGTACTTCGCTTTGTTTAAAAAAAAAAAAAGTGTAGAGTTCGGAGGTTTTCTCATGATGGCCGTGATGTGCTCCAGCTGTCTGTGCTCTGCTTTAATGTCTGTATAACACACCAGGCTGCACTCAGTCTCACTGATAATGGACTAAAGTACCTCTGGCCTTAATATCCACTGTCAGGCATTTACAGCTGAATAAAGAGGAAAGCATGAATGGGTGAATTTTCTCTTGAATGCTTCAGGGTGCATGTCTCTGTCTGAGAACTGCTGGATTTTTCTTGTGAAATACGGCATTTCAGCGGTACAGATCTGTTCTGTGTTACTCAGTGCATTGAACTTCCAACACGACTACAACTGTCTTTATTCTTATATAAATCCTCCACGGCTTTTATTTTTGGATACAGTGCAGAGATGTTATTGGGAACAGTATGAAATTGTGCTGAGTTGGCCCTCTGGTGAATTGAACGCATGCCCGCTCCCTTTCCTGTCTCTGCATGCGGCGTGTGTGTTCTGTCGATAGCTGTTTCTGCTGCATCCCTCACGGCATTACACACACACACACACACACATGCTTGCTCGCTCTGGCTGAAGCCTTTTCCTGTGCCGCTGTAGGATCAAAGCGTGAAGGACAAAGCGCTCCAGAGCATGGCGGCCATGTCTTCTGCTCAGATCGTGTCGGCCACGGCCATTCACAGTAAACTGGGTCTGGCAGGCCTCCCTCAGCCCAGCTTCCCTGCAGCACCGGGGGTAAGAGACACCGAAAACACGCTAAACACCGCATCAAACATCCTAAAACATTACCACAATGAACAAGGATTTACAGGAGCTTTGTGCTACTGTGTTACTGGGCAGTACTTTAGAGGAATACTCCACCGTTTTTCAACCTAATCTCCAGCTACTGCATCTGTAGTGTACGTGGAATTTCTACAAATAGGAATTTTGTTGTATTTCACTGTAACTTGAAAAGAACTTAAGAAACTTTTCATAATTGATGTCTAAGAGCAGATGTTGTATTCCTTCAGTAAAAATGGTGATTGGTCTTTGGGAACATTGGTGATCAGTGATTTGTTCTTGGGACCAATAATGATCAGGGATTGTTAATTCGGAATAATGGTGATCAGGGATTTGTTCTTTTGGAACAGTGGTGATCAGGGATTTGCTCTTTGGGAACAAAAGTGATTAGTGAAAAGTGATTCATAATTGATGTCTAAGAGCAGATGTTGTTTTCCTTCAATAAAAATTGTGATTGGTCTTTGGGAACATTGGTGATCAGTGATTTGTTCTTGGGACCAATAGGAATCAGTGATTGGTTGTTGGGAAACAATAGTGATTAGTGATTGGTCATTTGGAAACAATAATGATCAGCATTTGGTCATTGGGAACAGTGGTGATCAGGGATTGTTCCTTCGGAATAATGCTGATCAGTGATTTGTTCTTTTGGAAGAGTGGTGTTCAGTGATTGTTCTTTGGGACCGGTGGAGATCACTGATTTGTCTATGGGATCATTGGCAATGTTGCTAGATTTCAACACTGACTAAACAGGTCCTACTGCATTTTGCTGTAGCAAGAGTTTGTTGTTTTTCCAACATCTTCCATCACACTTCGATTAGAAGTGAGTTTGGAGGAAACGGGTTATTGGTTCTTTTCTCTTTACAGAGATTCATGTTAAAATTCTTGTCTATGGTAATCACGTATACACTACAGATGCAGTGAATAGAGATTAGGTTGAAAAACACTGCAGTATTTCGTTTAAAGTTCTGCCCAGAAGCCCAGCAGCACAAAGCTACACACCAGCTCTGCATTTCCACTGAGAATCCACATGATAAATAACGGCACGTCTGCTTTGAGAGCGTAGCCAGGTTTTGTTCTGCTGCTTTGTTTAGCGAGAATGTTTTTCTGTTTGTTTGTTCCGGTTGTAGTTTTGGCAGCTGCCGACGGGCCATCCTGGATCCTCACAAGAGTGAGTGAAGCCCTTAACTCTTAACTTACAGTACATCATGTGTCTTTGAAAACCAGAACAGGCATGGACATTGTTTATATTTCTGACCGGAGCTCCAAAATACCCCTAAACTTAGACTTGCTTTTTAGATTTTTAACCTTCTCGCCTTGGAGGTAATCAAATTTGAGAATTCAACAGCAATGTGGTCTATTGTTATTTATTATTGGTTTAAAATCACGTTAGGGGGTGTTCAGGTTTAGGAACTTCACATTCTCAGACAAAGACTAGTTTGACACTAAAAAGTGTGGTGAGTCCTTATTTAGAGTTTAGTCAATGGTGAAGATTGCACTGACTGCACTGTTGTCTGTTTCCTCAGCATTAAGCCGTTTACACAGCAGGCCTACCCCATTCAGGCTGCCACGGCATTATCAGGTACGTTGTAACATTTGAAGATTTCATTACACCGTAAATCAGTTTGTGTAGAAGGATGATGACAGACACTCAGACCAGTTCTTGCGTTTACAGGTTACGAGCCTCCCAGAGCTCCTGCAACCACTCCTCCTGCATGGCAGGGACGCTCCATCGGCACGAGCAAACTGCGACTCATCGAGTTCTCCTCATTCCTGGAGCAGGAGAGAGACCCAGAGTCTGTAAGTACCATCAATTGTGAGCGGTTAGTTTAAGGTTGCTTTAATGAATGGCAAGTCACGCATTCTATAAACGGTTCTATAAACAAGAAATGAATATCGAGTAACCGTCATTTCGGACACAAAATGGCCAAACGGTTTGTTTATTTTCACTCCGTGAACGCAAATAGATCCTGAAGAAGCCCATTGGATAGAAGCCTGACATAGCTCGCTGCTCATCGGACCGACGACGATTTGTATATTCCCGTTAAAGGCGGACGCAGTGAAATTTGCTTTGCATCTTTCTTTTCATCTTCATCTGACGAGCTTTCGTATTTCTTGTCGAAAGTCGTAAAAACAAATACTTTTATTTTATTTATTTATCATTTGCCATGTCTGCTGATGATGTCACTAACTCTACTGTAGTAACTGTGTCTGTGGGACTGGTCCTAGAAGTGGAATTTTACGTGGTGAACAGTATGTTACAAACAGTGAAGCGTCCCAGTGCAGTTATACTAAATGGGAGCACTTTTGGAACGCTGCTTATCCAATCACATCAGTGGGCCAGAACGAACTGTTGTATAATAATGAATTAAACAGCGCTTTGCATCATGTCGTATCACACCACCGTAGCATGGACTGTTTTCCTATAACCGCACAATCTGGAGTCTATTATTCCTTACTTAACATTAACGTGACGAAACAGATTTTATACAGTAAGTAAGTATATATTTAAAAGTTTATATCAATTTTCTTTATAAAGCACATTTAAAAAATCTGATGATCAAAATGCTGTACAAATTGCTATATTTAAAATATAAAAATTCTGATCTAAACCGCTGCATACAGTCACAGATATGATACACCTGGTATGATACACCTGACACAAACCCCAAAGTGGATTATTTTCTTATATATATAAAACGCACAGTCTGCTGAAGTGTGTTATTCCACTTATACCACAGCGATTTGTTAAAGACTACAATGTTTATTTCATTAACGACTGATATATTGCACTTTTTATCAGTTTATATTTACATTTATGGCTCACGGTGGCTTAGTGGTTAGCACGTTCGCCTCATGCCTCCAGAGTCGGGGGTTCGATTCCCACTGTGGCCCTGTGTGTGCGGAGTTTGCATGTTCTCCACGTGCTGCGGGGGTTTCCTCCCCCAGTCCAAAGACATGCATGGTAGGCTGATTGGCATGTCCAAAGTGTCCATAGTGTATAAATGGGTGTGTGTATGTGATTGTGCCCTGCGATGGATTGGCACCCTGTCCAGGGTGTACCCCACCTTGTGCCCCATGCTCCCTGGGATAGGCTCCAGGTTTCCCTGTGACCCTGAAGGAAGGATAAGTGGTATAGAAGATGGATGGATATTTACATTTATGTTATGCAGCATCTGTGAGACAAGTGTTCCTGTTATCACTCACATTATAAACGGCTGTGTTGGGCTACTGATCGGAAGGTCCTGAGTTAAAATCCCAGCACTTCCAAGCTGCTGCTGCTGGGCCATTGAGCAAGGGCCTTAGCCCTCAACAGCTCAGTTGTGTAAATGAGATAAATGTAAGTCTCTCTGGATAAGAGGGTCTGCCAAATGCCATAAAAGAATGAATAATTGTCATTTTACCAAGTGTAAACTCCTCTTTCCTGAGGTCTTTACAAAGCATTGTGATTATTACAAAGTGCTGACACTGGAGACTCCTTCCATAAATGTTACATTGACATAAACAAAAAACTTCAACCCATCAGTGTTTATTTGTTTTAATTTGTGAAACAATTTGTTGAAAAAATCTGTTTATTATTAGTCTTGGATTATGTGGAGCGTCTGCCATACAAGTAACATATAATGTAAAACAAGCACATTAATATAAACCCATCGTCTATGTTCCAGTCAGAACTACTGTCCAAGCCGTGCGGTTATACAAAAATAATACACACCTTCTGACCAATCAGATTCGAGAATTCAACATACAGTGCTTTGAGTTTTGATTTTAAAGATGGACCAAAAAAAAAAGAAAAAAAAAAAAAGCAAGCCACTCATTGGTAAGTGTAAATTTTAAGCCTATGTTGAAACTATTTTCTTTGGTCCAGTGTTTTAAATTCGTAGGAGTTCATCGACTCGTAGTGGCAGTTTTCGTTCGTTTAATTTGATTCGTTTTAACTTCAAGATGAATGAAATGAAATGTGCTAAGGCAAGCAAAGCATGAAACTGAAAGCTGCACAGTATTCAGGAGAATACTGCAGTGAAATAGCGTGCTAGTCCTCAAGGTACCGACCCTACCTGCTAAACCTCTGTCATACATAACTAAACCCGTATCTCTGACCTGAAACGCTCCCGTTTTATGTTGAGCGTCTCAGCAATACCAAAGTCGGCACCAAGTGTCTCTTTTTCCAAATCACAAAACCAAAAAACAGAGCACATCCTCTTGCTTGCTTAGAGCCAGGATCGTGTAGTTTATCGACAAGCTTTGTGTTTCTGTGCTGTGAGCGCTGTTCATTCCCCTCCTTCTCCCACAGCAGACCTGAGTGATCCGTCACTTTGGCAGCACTTCTATGACCCTGTTTTTTTTCCCCCTCTGATCTTGTGAGACAGCAGCTATTCATCTAACATGCCCAGAACAAAAATAAAAATGATTTGTATTCACGATTCACTTTTCACGTAGCAACAACAATACATTTCAGTCTAAGTACATGGAGTCAAAGCTGAGGCATAATAGTTGTCTGGAATCATTTTGTCTGAATATAGGGTTGGGGGAAAAACGCAGTGGTAGATAATTACTTCGCATTGTGTTTCGAAAGATGACGTTCGGCCCACGTTAATTCTTACAACACAGTAATTTCAACTCAGAAATCAGATAATTAAAAAAAAAAGAAGAAATTACTCAAATTATTATTTGGGAAAACTTTAACAAATGTACTTTTAGTTTTCATATTTAAAAAAATATGAATAAAAAAAAAGACTTTTTAAATTGAAAAAAAAAGAGAAAAATATTTAACTGAAAGTGTAAAGGTTAAAAAAAAAATGAGGGTTTTTTTTTTTTAGTTTAAATAAATTTTAACTTGAAATTTTACAATTTTAACTTCAGCTGCCTCCAGTTTAGTTTTATAGTTTTATAGTAATTATATATATATATATATATATATATATATATATATATATATTGTATAGTAATTGTATATATATATATATATATATATATATATATATATATATGTATATATATATATATATATATATAAATATATATATTTTGCAATGATCCATGATATCTCAGAAAAGTCTATTCGTCATGATATAGATGTAACATCGCCCAGCCGTACATCTGACTACCTCAAAATCAATAACCTGCTATAACCTACATTGATGATTCATGTAACATTTGCAGTAACACTTTACCTGACAGTAATATTGACAGTAATACTGTACTTGATGAGAGTCTGACAGCAGTATATTTATGTGGGTTCACGGCAGTACAAGCACCTGTTTGTACACATCAGCCAGACGAGCCACTCATACAGCGACCCGCTGCTGGAGTCAGTGGACATTCGCCAGATCTACGATAAGTTCCCTGAGAAGAAAGGAGGCCTCAAGGAGCTTTTTGGGAAAGGGCCACAGAATGCCTTCTTCTTAGTCAAGTTCTGGGTGAGTCCATTAAATCCTTTCTGCATATTAGAGCTACACACATTATAGCATGGCTACAGCGGACTTCAGTGCTCATACAATGCTCTTTTTTTTTTTTTAAATAATATTTTCATAGGTCCAGACTTTATATGCCAAGGTCTACCTAGCTGAAAGTTATCCATTTTGTTAAAGCGTTAATGATCCTTAGCAACATACGGAAACCCTAAGAGGCCACGCATTATTATTATTTTTTCTTTTGTTTTCTTGTAATCTAAACTTAATTTTCTCATGATCTCACCATAACAAAACATGTTTTCTCACGACATAATTTTTATCACAAGAAAATCTCGCACCTTGCGAATGGGACTGGTGTTGCATGCACGTTGGCGTCTCCATCATAAATGTAATAATTACCTGCCATAGAGATGCACTTTATCTCCGCTTTAATAGAGAGATGATCCAGAGGAGAACCAGGGTCGCTATATTGTCTTCGCCGCTAAAGTTGTACACTTGACAGCTTCCTTCTCAAGTGTGGAACACTAATGTGGAAGTTATCAATCACCAAGCTATTTCAGCTTGAGTCAGTCCCTGAGCAAAATAAAAACTAATTTGTTCATCCGTGATGCTTCGGGGTCGCGCTAAGCTTTTGCTGTCCCCAGATCAATAAAAACAGCATGTTGTTATCTCGAGATCACGAGGAAATTAATTCATCATCACGAGAAAACAAGACAGAAAAATAATTCATGGCCTGTTAGGACTTCCTTGACAACAAGAGCAATAAATAAATAATAATTAAATCAGTCTGAATCACTCTCTCACACACTAGTTTGTATTTCTGTAAAAATTCAAATTCAGCGTTACTCACAGGCATTATCGCACAAATTATAATCAGGTAATTAGACACTGTTGTAATTATTTCATCGTTACTGATGAATAATAATCCTTATAATTAAAGAATAATTCCTTATAATTATTGTAAAGCATAATAAACACGTTATACATATTAATTATTCATATAATATGCATGTTTATGAATTAATATAATATACATATAATAATTAGTATATTATTATGATAAGAATACAATTTAAACACTTACATTCGTTATATATATATATATATATATATCCATTCAACATCCTAAGTGAGGACATTAACGGGCATTAACTGTTACGTGGGGTTACTGTTACCGCTCCAAAGTTGATTTTTCTTTAGCAGCACGTCAGAAAGTGTTTTCTGTTCCTCTTAAGCCACAGCTGTTTGTCAACACTAACACGTTTTCTACTTATTAAAGAATGACATCATGCCTTTTATCCCTTTATAGTTACAGTTAATGTTGTGGAACGTCTGAGAAACAAATCACTTCCTGTTATCACTTTCGTTATCGTAGCTAACTTTCTCTTACCAGACTTTCTCTTTTTTTGTTGTTGTTGTTGTGACATCGATAAGACCAAAAAATGCAGCTCATTCTGTTACTGAGAAACCGAAAGGCCGTGTCAGAAAACGTAACGCCGGAGACCCCTTCCGTAAATGAATAAACATCTCCTCAGGAAAAAAAAAAACATCACCGTATCAACAGTTACACGATCTTAAAATCTGTTTCTGAAGAAAGGCCGATATACAAGCCCCTGTTTAAGCTGTTACCATAGAAACAATAACTTATTAGGAGAGCGTTATTATATATTTGTGAGTTTTATTGTCAGAGCTGCTGTTATAGGAAACTAAACAACTTCTGACCAATCAGAATTTAGAATTCAACAGTGCTGTGGTATAAAGTTCTAAAATATCGTATAGCTCGCATTAACATCCTGTATACAGTATTTTCATCATAACTTCCAGTTCTATATGATTTTATGTACTTTCATTTGCCTCTGTTGTACCTCCATTTTATATTTGTTTGTAGGATTGTGTTGTTTTTTATTGCAATAAAATGCCGAAAGATATCAGGATATTGTTTTTGCCTCAGTGTTATTGAATTATTTTGTAGTATCTGATGTGTGGGTGAGAATCAGAGCTGGATGAAAGCTGTGTGCACTTTTTCAGCACTGTGTGTGTGGGGAGTGAAGAGCTGCAGGCATCACACTGTAGGCCGTACACACGCCTTTGTTTAAACACCTGCCTTTCTGGGCCACAGGTGCTGCAGATCAGGGACCTGGAGACCAACACGTGTACACACACACACACACACACACGCTCTCACTCTCTCTCTCTCATTATTTCTTTGTGTTCTCTAACTTGTTTCTTTGCTTTCTCTCCACCTCTGGCACCTCTCTCTGGAGAGTAACACTCATTACATTACATGCTCAGAACGGAAGAAGCATCTAACGCTACATTGATACAGAAGTGGGAAGTCGAAATTCGAAACAACGTCATTTTCAACCGCCGTACGTTGACGCTACAAAGCGGGGGGAGAACACAGACGACTCCATGTCCGTCTTTTGTTAGCAACAATCTATCGAGCTAACTGTGATGAGGGACGTATATTTACTTTGTCCAGACAGTGACGTGTAGAGCCAGTGTTATAGATTGAACAAGGGAATACGTCTGTATGTTGATTGAGCTAAAGCAAATACTTGTATAAACAACTCAGGATAACTCAATGAATTAAAGGTAAGAAGTGCGACTTTGTTTACCGTTGATGCTGTGAGCAGTCATGTTGATTTGACGTCACTTGCTGAACTCGGAGTTGAGGAGACCGTCCTGAGTTTGAATTCCGAGTTGAGGGAGTGTTTTGTTGGTGTTTTTTTATTTCTAATCTTAGATCGGAATTTCCGAGTTACAAGTTGAATGCAGCATTAATGTGTTACAGTTTACAGGCCAACAATTCTGTCAGAGATGCCATTTTTATGGGTGTGTAAACTTATGCAGGTCATACCACAACACAGTTCATTTGAAAACTAATTGACGGACAAATAGATTAACACGTCATTTCACTCTAGTGGTGTAATTTAGAGAGCAGGAACATTTTCTGTTTGGTAAACTGTATATATTTTCTCCGAAAGCTCCATGACAACGTGTTTGATTCCCTCAGGCGGACCTGAACTGTAAGGTCCAGGAGGATTCGGGTGCGTTCTACGGCGTGACCAGTCAGTACGAGAGTCCAGATAACATGACCATCACCTGCTCTACTAAAGTGTGTTCCTTTGGGAAGCAGGTGGTAGAGAAAGTGGAGGTGAGAGATATTCATTAACACGTTCTGTTGATGAATTAACACACTTACAACTCTCAAAATAGCTCAGAGTACACAGGTTAGTTCACCTCTTTAATGGGAGTTTTATATATTAATTAGGATTGATTGTTTACAACACTAGCATGTATTGCATGTACGAAAAATGTATATATAATAAATATAACTTCAGTTATTGTATTTTATTATTCCACTTCACATCAAATCCCAGGGACTATTGTATGAAAAACGAAAAAAAAAAAAAAAGTTACATTATATTCAGTCTTCATACTTTGACCTTGCCATTATACAATTTTATTATTTATTTTTCTTTAAGAAGTGAGTACATGTTATTAATATGTTAATGTTGAGGGTCAAACCTTTATGGTTTAATATATACAAAATACAGAATTGAACCTTCAAATTCAGATTCGTTTAGTCTTGAGTTGTTCAGCAGCATATCGTGTATATTTTTGGTGTTGTTGTTGCACAGCCCTCAGGGAATTCTTCTTCTGCAATAATCCCCCTCTCTCTTTTTTTTTTAAACCCGTCTTTTTCCCCCCGTGCAGACGGAGTACGCACGCTTCGAGAACGGCCGCTTTGTGTACAAAATAAACCGCTCACCCATGTGCGAATACATGATCAACTTCATCCACAAGCTCAAGCACCTGCCTGAGAAGTACATGATGAACAGCGTGTTAGAGAACTTCACCATCCTGCTGGTAAACCTCCACATCCTCACTCTCATCCTTACACTCCACCTAACACTCCTCTGTACACTGCTTCTTTACACGCCTTCTTTTTAAAGCTAGGATTTTTTTTTTTTTTAAATGCAGCCTGTCATGTCATGAGAAACCGCAAAAATCAAAGTTTGGTGGAAAACGTTTTAACGTTAGAGCTTTACCTCTGACTGTTAGAAAGCTCTGACACTGGAGACTCCTTCTAAATATGCTGAATAAGCATCTCCTCACAGAGAACTTTACCATCTCAACATTTTTCTCTCGGAAATAACAGCGCATTTATGTCTATTAATTATTAATATCTTTTATCTGATCACCCGGGGTGTCTGCTAGGGCTGGGCTATATGACCACATAACATCAACATCGTATTCATTTTTTTTTTGCAATGGTGTATTCTGATTGGAGTTTATATTTTCCTTTTTTTTTTTTTTTTTTTAAGTTTTAATTTGACTGGTCATAATTGTGGACACCTTGCATGAAAGGGTTAATATTTTATACCACTTTTTTTTTTAAAAAAAAAAGACCAAAAAACTGTTTAACCCCTTAAAGATCCGCATCTATAATTTTTATTAACCATTTATAAATATAAACCTGCTAAATCTGTAGGATAACCTGCTAAATTTTTCATAATTCTGATGAATTCTAATAATACATTTAAAGATTTACCTAAAAATGAAAAAAAGAGAATAAATTAAAAATAAATAAACTACTTTAAACTGAAAAGTGTAGTTTAAAAAATCATTCTGATAAATTGTAAAATAAACGTTGTTAATTTTTTTATACTTCTCAGGTTAAAGTGACTTATTTATTATGCTATAGTTTTCATTTATTATTAGAATTACTTAAAATGATTAGAATGTATTATTTTTTCCATACTTTTCAGGTTAAACTAGTGTTGTTGTTTTTTTATTGGATTATTCAAAATCTTTTTATTTTCAAACATTTAAAAGATGTATTGTTTTATTTATTATATACTTTTTATATAAGTTTTTTTTTCTGGATGTTGTATATAACTTTTTCGGTAGTTTCTTTTTTTTTTTTTTTTTTTTTTTTAAATATAACACTGTTTATTGTTAATAAACCTATACAGTAGAGGAAATAAGTATTGAACGCATCAACATGTTTTTCAGTAAATATATTTCCACTGAGGTTATTCACATGAAATTTTCACCGGGCATCAGTATTAACTCCAGCAATCCAAACATTAAAGTCCATAAATTAAGTTATGTAATAAAGCGGAAAAACACATAGTTATATTACACATAAATTTATTTATGGACTTTAACGTTGTGAATTCTTTATATGTGTGGATTTCTTGAGTTAATACTGATGTCTGGTGAAAATTTCATGTGAATAACCTCAGTGGAAATATATTTACTGAAAAACATGTTGATGCTTTCAATACTTATTTCCCCACACTGTATATTGTGATACATATTGTGTATTAAAAGTAAAAATATCATGATACGATATTCTTGTCATCACCCGTATCGTCCGCCATTCAAGTCCTTGTGTGTTAGTTGTTGCTATAGAAACGATACTATGTTAGAATGAGTGCATTAAAATGAATAACCTGTGATTTGCCTTGGAGCTGCAGTTATAGAAAATGAATCAACACCATCTGACTAATCAAGTGTGTTGTGGGCATTTTAACTACAGTATTGAAACAGGGCATGCACGTCTGCTACACGTGGCTTTAAGAGTGTGTGTTTGTTGATGTATTGCTGTTGGTGTGTGTCCTGCAGGTGGTGTCGAACAGAGAAACCCAGGAGACGCTGCTGTGCATGGCGTGTGTGTTCGAGGTGTCCAACAGTGAGCATGGAGCTCAGCATCACATCTACAGACTAATCAAAGAATGAGACGCCGCTTCAACCTCTCTTTCTCTTACTTTCTCGCTCTCTCTCTCACACACACACACACACACACACACACACACGCACACACACACTAAAGACACTGAGCTGCTGCCCTGCTGGTCAGAGAGAGCCAGAGCGCATCACTTCTTGTGTCTACTGAGGCACGATGTGTGGCGCATTCGCTACGAGCGGCTGTCCTGATCGGCTCAGAGAGACTTTACACTCGGTGATAAACTCGTAACTCTGAAGCGGCTGTGCCTCTGTGCGTATAAACCCTCCGCTTCACTCGGTCACAGCTGGACGATGCCTCTAATGACTACATTTTTGTCTTAAATGTTCTGTATTTTCTCGGTCTGCACGGGTGCAGGGAGTGACGGTGAAACGGAGGTACGTTTTGTTACATTTTCCATTTAATACCGATATCCTGTCACTGAAGAATATTGTGTATTTTTTAGTACAAGAGAATTTACTCCTTATTCTAAAAGGACGAGTGTAATGTCTCATTTTGTCCCTTGAATAAATCGTAGTCCTGTTTTGAGTTTAACACTGAAGTTAAGCGTATACAGAAAATGGAGTCAAATATTTTATACCACACGAAACACAATTAAGATCGGCATCTTTAACTATTATTAATTGTTTAGGAATCCCTGATAAATCCCTTTAATTTTTCATGTTTTTACCTCGAGCCTGATCACATATTAACGTTTTCACTTGAATATTTGCAAAGCTGTTTTATAGATGAGTAAACAAGCCAAAAATCCACAAGCTTTTATTGCCAAGTCATGTGAAACAGTGCAGGCTTGATCGCTTTAAAGGTGAGGTCAGTGATGATTTTAAATTTTGTACTATTTGGCGAGGTTCTTCAAATTCCATCAGCTGGCATTAATAAAATATCTGGTCCGAGCAGAAGCTATGGTCTATGAAACAAACCCCCGGGATCCGTAAATCAAAGAAAAAAAAAACAGTTGGTGTGGACCGACAACGTCCAAAAGATCATAAGGCGGGTCTTTGTGTGCCTGTCAATCACGTTGCCTATTAAGAAAGCTCCACCTCTTGCGATTAGATTTTTTTTGACATAGATGTGTGTGTGTTTCGAGGGCGTGGCTTTGGAGGCTATATTTGTTTTAAAGTGACTTTTATACAACTAGCTTCAACTGAAAATCACTGACTATACCTTTGAGCCATTCTGCAAGTTTGCCTGCAAGTCTGCCATCCATCATCATCATCATCACAAATAAATACATCAGTGTATTGGATTGGGAAATATCTTGAATCCGATCTAATACCCAGTCTGATATCAGCGCAGCCACAAATGTTTGTTAGACCAGTGTCAGTCATCCAAACCTCATCCATTCATCAGAAATTCCTCTTTAACTGAACACACAAATGACATGGTTTAGGGTTTTAAAGCATTATGTGAAGATGATGAGCTGATTGGCCGGTTTGGATGATGTGACCAGTGACTCTCAGTTCTTCGGTATCGCTGCACTACACACTTTATCATCCCTTTGTTGAGTCTTGAGTCTATGTTTTTATCTCAAAAGTCTAACTGATTCCTGCTCGATTCCCTGATCCTACATCCGTCAGCTCGTAAACCGGAAATTGATCAAAGTCCATCTCTAATGAGCGATTCTTAAAATGTACTCCGATGAGTCACGGAGCAAGGAGATAGGAAGCTTCTAAATCTGTGATACACAGCTGCTTTCTACAGGAACATGATTACAAATTGCATCAAGTGATGTAAGCTTTTGGTATTAATGCTCCGCCTCTCCTAAAAAGACATTCTAATAAACAGTGCAATAATAAGAAACACAACGAAGTACACAATGAGTAATTAAATTAGAAACAATAGGTACAGAAATGAAAAGGTTTGTTATGTACGTCTGCCATCAGCAAGTCGTGACACTTCAACGAGCGAGGATGTCATATTTGTCAGATCCGTTTCGTCTTTGATTTCTCCTGACCTTCTGTCCATTTCCTTTCCTTGTGTCCTCAGAGTGAAGTGCTGACAAGAGGAAAGGAAACAAGGACGTGAAATTAAAGACAGCCCAAATGAACTCTGTTAGGGATAACAAGGACGCGTCTCAATATTAGTCTTAGTCTTGATCTAGTGAGATCATTTCATACGGTCAAAAATCAAGCAGAGTTAAATACAGAAACAGCAACACAGGTGTAAATATAAATACAAGCTACTTGTTTAACTACTTTTTACTAAATAACTTCTCAAGGTAATCTGTGTCCCAGGCCACGCAACAGCCTTTTGTTGTTTGAGATAAGTTAATAATAATAATAATAATAATAATAATAAATACAGCACTTTTTATAGTAGTAGTAGGTTTATTAGTGTTTTGCAGTCAAACTGAATTCACACACTGTGAAAAACATTGTAAAAGATTTAACAATATAGTTCATAATATAAATAATAAATAAGGTATATAAAAAAACACCCACTACAGATATTCCATAAATTCATTTATAAATTCCAACCCAAAATGCTTCACAGAAATAAAACACAAAACATATGACATAAAACAGAGTGAAAGGTAAATATATGTAACTGTGTATAATGTTTCAATCTGTACTGCAGCCAACCAACAGTTTCATTAATCCAAAAATATGAAATAGAACTAACGCCCCCTAGTGGTCGTTCTTCAAAATATATTCATGAGTCCTGTTTTCCTCTATAACCTCCTGTCCTGCACATGTTAAGACTTTTCCCGTGCAAACCCACTCACTTGCACTCAGGGTGTCCTCCATGTGTACGGACAGGCTGTTCTCCATTACCAGAACTGAGAACCTGGGCTCTGTAACCCGTGCTGCATCAGAGTGACTTCCCCTGATGAACTTTAATATTGACGGATATCTCTCATCTGATAAACTGATCTGCCCTGAGGCTTACCTGCGCCTTTAAACGGTTATGTAGATGCTTTGAGGGGGAAACACATGCAAAAATATAATCCTTCACATTCATAAATAAATATGACTTTATTTACAGTTTGTACAAGCGCTATCTACATAGGAAACCTCCTCCCAACTAGAGCACAGGCTATACTGTGTTAAATATTGTTGATATAGTAAAGTGTGTAGAGCAGATATTCAGAAGAACTGTAGAGGAGTCACTGCTTCATACACACACACACACACACACACTTTTCTGAGTTTTCTTCATGTTCTCCATCACTGTATCACTTGACACAACAGGTTTTAATTATAAAGCTGTAAGTTACACACACACACACACACACACACACACACATAACTGAATAAAAATGTACACAGCTATTTCTCGCCAAAGCTGATGAGTCTCTGGTGCCTTAGACATTGTTGTAATGTAACAGCTCAGTTTGTGTCAATCTGTAATGAGGAAGAATACATCAATATACACTTGAAATCCTGTGTTCTACTATATATATATATATATATATATATATATATATATATATATATATATATATATATATATACGTACTGTAATTTCTGGATTATAAGACATGACCCCTTTAAATTCTCTCTGATTAAATTATTTAAAAAAATAATAAACCCCCACACACAAATACAGGGTGTCCCATAAGTCCAGCATCATAGGGTTAATGATTTTTTTTTTTTTTTTTTACAAGTAAGAACAAAACCAAATCATTTTTGTTTGTTTTGGAAGATGGATGCATCATGCAGCAGTTCTAAACCGTGTAAATTTAGTATTGGGAAATAATATTTTCTATCATTTTAGTCATCAAAATTAGAACTGAATGTTAATCAGTCCGTTCAGTTTTTTTTTTTTTTTTGTGATTGTTAAAAAAGTGGCCATGCATTATACATTTTTTCTTTCTTGTTTGCTCGTGATCTTGACTTAATTTTTTAATCTCAAGATATGTTCACATTTTATACTATGACATAAAATACATCACTAATACCCCACTTAAGCTTGATTTTGTTAAGCTTTTGCGTGTCGTGAAAAAGACGGTTACTAACACGTGGCTAAATGTACTACAGAGGTTGTCGGGGACATTAACCCTACTTCCATTGAAAAGTAATAGAACATACTGTTGAGAGTGCGGTTTTTGTTCATTTCTACTCAGTTTTACTTGACTCATACCAAAAGAATTGGTAAATATTGGATTTGAGTGTGTTTGTTCCCTCAACGGGGACATTAAACACCATCACGCCAAACAGGAAACTCATCTACTACAACTTCGTTGTGTTTATACTCGCGCTCTTGCTTTCCAACTTGTAGATTGATCAGTTTATAGTATTGTCCAATTGTAGTGGGTTTTTTTTAAATAAAGATTGAAAGAGTTGTCTGAAGCGTAGCAGTGGTGATGAAGTCATGTGACTGTGATGTAGTTCCTTTATAGTCAAACTTAGCTTTTTATAACTGGTGATTGTATTTAGGCTTCAATATTCATAAAAGTTGTGTTCAATTGGGACGATTGTCTTAATGCACAAAAGATCTAAGAATCATAAACTTTTGTTGGTCCTTTGTTGTTAATCCAAAAGCCAGAGGAAAAAATCCTATAGGCTTTTTGTCAAGGAAACCAGGGTGATACTAACTTCCAGGGTTTTCTACAAAAATACGTCATCCCTGCAGGACTGACGACTTCCACATTAGTGTCCGACATTGGAAGGGGGACACCCCTCGCTCTTAATGTGGAAATAAGGTCCATCTCTACAGAGGGCACTTATTACATTCATGATGGAGAAGATGCTAACGTACATGTAACACCAGTCCCATTCACAAAGCGCCAGATTTTCTCACAATAATATTACATCTTGAGAAAACGGCTTTTTGTTATGTCAAAAAAATTACGTTGAGATCACGAGAAAACAACAAAGAAAAAAAATTAATAATGCACGGCCGCTTAGGTCTTCCATACAAAAATGCTTGATTTTGCTGCGTTTTTTTGTGCTTTTAGTTATTTTATTTTTTTCCCCCCAGAAAACTGCGTAAATTGTCGAAATCTGAATGGCATGAAATTGTTCTGCATGGCCTCTCGCAGTGATTGTTGTGAAATGAGACCTTTTATACTCTACTCACGCTCGAGCTGTATTCATGCTCGACGCACGTGAACCGAAGAGGGTGACTTTGGCTGAATGCGCGTTGTCATGACGTCACATGGAAAATGAAAAATGCTTCTAACTACTGGAATTCATCATTTCACTTCATGATTCAGGTGGCTGAACTGTTCGCAGTGCATTCGCTAATATAAAAACGTCTGACACATTGCTTCACGGTAAACCTAAAGCTCCTGAAAAGCAAAGAAAAGTGACTTACATTCCAGAAAATACAGTAAAGTCGCTTTATAAAGCCAGGATGCAGCATAGTACATTATGTCCGTAACTTGCCTTTGCTGTAGTAGACCAAAAAAAAACAAAACAAGCATAAAACAGTCACCATAAAAGTGCCTTTGGGGTGAAATTTAGCATAAAAACACAATAAATGCAGGCAAAGAAATAAACACCACAATGCCTAACTGTATATAAAGTTATGTATATAAAGTTACGGCTATCATTAAGAGTACTGTGTGATTTCTGTGGTCATCACACACGATGTACTTATCCGAATTCTACAGGGTGTCCCAAAAGTCTTCATACACAGGGGACTATGTTTGCCTTCGTCCGCGGATGTTCGTGGACGTCCACTTCTCGGTCGGTCCGCAACACTTCCAGTGTTTTTACGATCAAACAACAAGTTTGGCAACAGCGTCATATGTGTGAAGTGCTTGCCATGTTTCCTGGTCAAGTCCATCGCAACCTCGTGACAGCTTCCCGATCCAGCCACGAGAATGATTTCAATACGTCCTTCCTTTGTCAAAGGCGTTCTTAAAGGATCTCTGAAAAAAATATATATATATATATATAATATAAACTAAGTATGAAATATTTTGGAAGACATTTTGTTGAAAAGTGTTTATTTCCCTGTATGTATGGAGACTATTGGGACACCCTGTATAACAGACTGTGGTGAAGACCCTCTAACGATAGACCTGTGTTCACAGAAAATCACTGCCCTGCTTATGTCATCGAAGTAAGTGTGAGTATTATCTGTCCATTAGCATGTTTCGTTTGTTTCACCATCGCTGCTATCGTATTTGTAGCTGTCTTGTGAGTTTGGCGTAATCCTCCTCCGTCCTCCTGTTGGTGGATCTCAGACGGAGCGTTTTAGCAGCACTAACATGCCGAGATTTTAATGAGAGCCAGAACTATGTCGTTGAATATCTTCGGATGCAATGGCACTGAATCGCTCCATTTCATGCGTCCTAACACCGCCGATCTCAACTCTCAAACTTTACGATGTGAGATTTGTCTCTGAAAATCCAGATTGACCTGTAAGAGCACAATTTTTTAAAAAGTTTGTCTGAAATCCTTGTGGATGGATGAGTTTATAAGATGGCGGTCAGACAGTACATCATGTTGTTACCAGGATTATGTTTCACACACACACACACACACACACATTAGACAAAATGCTTTCTGTGAGCGCGTACCTTCAAGGTGATAACCACTGAGGCGGAATCTAACTCAACCGTCCACTCACTAGATCTTCACTAAGGAAGTGATGTCAGATCAGTACTGAATTACTGAAACACACACACACACATACACACACAGAACTGTATGTATAGTTCCTGCACAATAAACTGGAGGAGTTTCAGTTGCCTGTTCACTCCATCCTCCGTGACTCTGTGATTCAACTCCAGCATCAGCAGCTCGTCAGCGTCCCCGTCTCGGTGCTGCTACTGTCCGTATGAGCTTTACGAGCTTCCTGTCCGCTTTCCCGGTGAACAGCTGGCTCAGACAAACATTACTGGGTTAAACAGGTTTTAAACATGGGACATTTGTGTAGAATAAAATTGTGTAATTGTTGAGATGTTTCTGTACAGGTGATGCTTAGGGAGGGTTTTTTGGTTTTTTTTTTCTAAATGAAGGGATGATGCAAAACATGTTTTGGTGTATGTGTGCGTTTGGTACCGCAGTTAGTTATTTTTCACTCTGTAACATTTTCTGTTGAATAAATAATATTTTGAATTTTTTGTTGTTGTTTCGATTTTTTTTTTTTCCTCAATAGAGACAATAATGCTAAGGAAGTCATCGGAGAAAAATTGAAGAACATAAAAATACCACTTTACTCAGATACTCAGTGGCCAGATTTTCTTTATTTTACTTATTTGGAAAGGAATTATATAAAATGAACATGATACTACTACTACTTCTAATAATAATAATAATAATAATAATAATAATAATAATAATAAAAGCTAGCTTTAATTCATGTAACATCTTTTTCCAGCCCAGTGATGCTTTACCATGATAATCACAAAAGCAACCAATAACCAATGGTCACAATATGCTTTTCTGAGAGATCATAATTTTATTATTTATCTTTTATTATTTTGGGGGGTAAATAATTACAATCTAACCAGAAGAAGCTGTTAAAATGTTGAATCTTTAAAAAACTGGATGGAATTTTTTATTTTTTCCATTTTCTGTGTTAAATGTTATTTACACCCACTGTCCAGTTTATCAGGAACACATGTACACCTGAACATTGATGCAGGTATATAATCAGCCAATCATGTGGCAGCAGCACAGTGCGTAATAATCATGCAGATACAGCTCAAGAGCTCCAGGTAATGTTCACATCAAACACATCAAGAAAGGGGGGAAATGTGATCTGTGTGATCATGGCATGGTTGTTGGTGCCAGACGGGCTGGTTTGAATATTTCAGAAACTGCTGATCTGCTGGGATTCTCAC
The DNA here is from genome assembly GCF_001660625.3 of Ictalurus punctatus. NCBI lineage: Eukaryota > Metazoa > Chordata > Actinopteri > Siluriformes > Ictaluridae > Ictalurus > Ictalurus punctatus. The sequence goes on from NC_030423.2 coordinate 20,643,663, forward strand.
ACACAACAGTCTCTAGAGCTTACACAGAACGGTGCAAGAAAACAACAACACTGAGTGAGTGACAGCTCTGTGGGTGGAGATGCCTTGTTGATAAGAGAGGTCAGAGGAAAATGGCCAGATTGGTTTGAACTGCCAGGAAGGATATAGTGACTCATAGTTTATAATCATTCTTTACATCCGTGGTGAGCAGAAAAGCATGGTGAAGATTCGAAAAAAAATCACCTGGTCTTTTCCAGTCTTCACCTGTCCAGTACGGGTGAGTCTCTCTTCTACTCTCTCTTCCAGATTTTTCATATTTCCCCCCTCCTTTTCAAAGTTAGTTTATTTCTGTACACATTATATAAAAATATCATCAGGCTAAAAGTTTATAATTAAATGCATTATTACTCTTTTGCTGGTGGTCTGTTCGAAAGCTAGACTGTATATTATGATACATATCGTGTGTCATAGAAATGACTGGAAATATTGTGATATGATGTTTTTGTCATATCGCCTTCATCAGTCAGGTATGTTAAACGAGGTAGAATGCGAAACTCAAACTTTTTTTAATCCATTTCAGTTATTTTATGAATAACGCTATTAATTAATTTATCATAATAATAAAAAGTCAGTTAAACAGCTGAGACCCTGACCAGGATAAAGCATTTGCTGAAAATATAGATGCAGTAATCATATCACACAGCACTGCACGAGTCCAGTCCAGAACACTCCCATCATAATCAGGGTGTGCTTCATGTTTTAATTACACAAGCTTCATATCTGACCGCTCTCTCATCACTGTACCTCTAATCTCACCCTCCTGAGGCCTCACACGATAATGCAGTACATGTGTGTCACCAGAAGATGGCGCTGTGGTCAAAAAATCCTATACCTGCATTGTGGTCAGGTCGTATCAGATATAAAACTTTTTATTATTATTATTATTATTTTTATTATTATTATTATTATTATTATTATTATTATTATTATTATTATTTTTAAATAAGCAAATAAACAATTTAAAGATTGGGAAAAGTGTGAATGGGTGAATCCGACTTAAATGGACAGTGGTGGCTTTGGGTTACTGATCAGAAGGTCAGGGGTTCACATCACCACTGAGCAAGGCCCTTAACCCTCTCTGCTCCAGGGGCGCTGTATCATGGCTGACCCTGCGCTCTGACCCCATCCTCCTAACCAGCAGGGATAGGCGAAAAAAGAATCGCACTGTGCTGTAATGTATATGTGAACAATAAATGCTTATTCTTCTTATCCAGGTTCATTTTGCTTCATGGTTATTCAAAAAACTGAATTTTATGCAAAAAGCAAAATTATTATTATTATTATTATTATTATTATTATTATTATTATTATTATTAGTAGTAGTAGTAGTAGTAGTATTGTTGTTGTTGCTGTTGTTATCATCATCATTGTTTATTTTCAATAATAATAATAATAATAATAGGAGGAGGAGGAGCTAAATTGTTAAAAAAGAAAAAAGATTTTATTTAATAAAACAATTAAAGACTTTTAATTCCTGAATTTTCTACCTGCAGAACTCAATCAGGTTTAAGCAATGGTCCAAGTTTTATTTTTATTTTTAAATGCTGTTAGATTCATGTTGACATTGTTTGTGCTTGTTTTGAAGTTGTGTCGCTTTAGATAATAATATGATCATTATAACAATATGAGAAGGAATAAGTATGATTTCAATTCCAGAGAACAATAAAAAAAAATTCATGTGATTCTTATATAAATCATTATCATCATTTAAAGCAGTAATGTGACCGGGGGAAGCCCTGAATGTGCGTCATGGACTCCAGGCATGTGCAATAAAACACACTCTGACGTCACACCACTTCCTTAAGAGTGAGAGTGGCAGGTTGATGAAGGCTGACGTGTTTCCTGCTACAGTGTGTAGTGAGCTTGTTTTGAGTTGTCAGGAGTGTGTGTCACGTGACGTGTTTGGTGCGCGTGTGTGGTGTGTGTTTGGCTCTGTTTAAGGCAGAGCTCCAGTTTAGTGGAGTCACAGGATGGCATGCAGGCGGCCGGGACGCTGCACGCAGCGGAAATATACACACATTTAACACATTTTGGAATATTATTTTGGGATTAGATTTTTCTGCTTATCCAGAGGGACGGACTGGAGCTCGCTGTGATTTAATGTCAAAGATTTTTTTTTAAATCAGGATGAGACGCGCTCGTTTCGGAGCTGGAGGTGGAAGCGAAAGTTGAGTGTGGTGACTGGGATGGAGGTGGAGGAGTGTAAGATCTCAGTGTGGGTGTGCCGGGAGGAGAAGCTGGTGTCGGGGGTGACGAGGCGCACGAGCTGCGCGGATGTTGTGCGGGTGCTGCTGGAGAACCGGAGCTCTGCGGCGCTCGCGGGCTCCGCGCAATCCTACTGCATCGTGGAGAAATGGCGCGGGTTCGAGCGCGTGCTGCCCAACCGGACGAAAATCCTGCGGCTGTGGACGGCGTGGGGCCGCGAGCAGAACAATGTGCGCTTCGTGTTGGTCAGGAGTGACGCGTCGTTACCGGGCAGCGGGCCGCGCAGCGCCGAGGCTCGTGTTGTGCCCAGTAAAGAGAGCAGGTGCGCGGAAAAAGGCGAGCCCGCGACGCCGGTGGCTGTGGCGACGGCTGATGGGGAGATCTCTCAGGAGAAACGGCGCCGCGTGGTCCGAAAAGCGTTCCGCAAGCTAGAGAAGATCAACCAGCAGAAAGAGGAGACGTGCGCGGAGGAGTACGCGGAGAAGATGGAGACGCTGGTGCACCTCGTCCTCTCGCAGGACCACACCATCCGGCAGCAGACGCAGCGCATCCGCGAGCTGGACGGCGAGATCGAGAGGCACGAGGCCAAGGTGCACACGGACCGAATGAGGCGCCACGGGATCAATTACGTGCAGGACACCTACCTTGTGGACGCGGGGGACCGCGCGAAAGCGAGTGCGAAAGTGAGCGCGGAGCTCGACGCAGACGCGATGGCGCGGTGCGACCAAGTGATCCGACTCCAGGAGCAGCTCACCGAGCACCACGCGCTGCTGGATAGACTCACCGGAGAGATCCAAGAGGAGCTCGACAGGAGATGGATGACACGGAGGAGTGAAGGAGACGCGGAGGAAACGCGGGAGATCGCGCAGGCGGCGACTCCTGCGTCCGAGAAAGATGCGCGCTTAGAAGAGGAGAGAATCAAAACGCAGCTGGATACGAGCTCGTACATCGGACTGCGTTTGAACTCCGACCTGGAGGCTGTGCAGAGTGAGCTAGACGCGAGCCTCGAGGTGTGGGAGGAGAAAGAGCGCGAGCTGAGAGATTTACTGGAGAAAATGGACTCATGCGGTGGCTGCGGTGAAGACGCAGGGGAAGGAGATGCTGTGTTTACAGATGATGTCCAGCCTCCACTTCCACCACCATCCTCTGTGGACCAGACTGACTGCTGGGTGGAGCAGGTGCGAGGACTTTCAAAAACTAACCCGAGTGGCAACGATGATGACTCGGACACTGGACTGAGTTCAATGCACAGCCAGGACTCAGATAACGCAGTGGTGTGTGAGTCACTGGTGTGAGCGCTGACACTGTGGAGAAGGACAACAGTCCGGGGCAGGAGGCCCAGAGGGGTTTCAGATTCCTACTCCTGCCCCAGTGTGTGGCAAATAATCTGAACAGTATACTGATGGGTAAAAGTGATTCATCAAGGAGTAGGTTCATTTTTTTTAAACAACTCTTTTTAAGTGACTCAAGTGAATCAGTTCTCATGCACAAAGCAATTAAGCTAAATCCAGGTATTAAAGAAGGTGAGGAAATCTCTCTGTCATGGGTGCCAACAATGTCGGAGTTGCTTTTTAAGTGAGCTTTTATTAAACAGAGTTTCCAACACTGATATCATGGAAATATATCTGTTACTGACCTAAGGGCTTAGATTAACTGTACTAAGTAAATAATTTGGCTGTCATGTAATATGAAAAACACCTGTGGATGTATGTGGCTATGCAAAAGTAGCAAAGTAGGTTAGCTATTTAGCATGTGCTTTGAGTTTGAGTTAGTTAGGACAACACTGTAAAACAAAAAACTCAGAACAACTGAAATCTAGACCATCCATCCATCCATCCATCCATTTTCCATACCGTTTACGTTACCCAGGCAGGGGGCATCCTGGACGTGGTGGCAGCCATCGCAGGTCACAATCACACACACATTCACAATACGGACAATTTGGAAATGCCAATCAGCCTACAACGCATGTCTTTGGACTGGGGGAGGAAACTGGAGTACATGGAGGAAACACCCAAAGCACAGGGAGAACATGCAAACTCCGCACACACAGGGTGGACTCAGGGTGGGACTCAAACCTGGATCTGTTTAATTGGTTTAAAAAATAATAATAATAAACTAAAATAAAAAAAAGGTCAAGTTTGCAAACCTTCTAGGTACAGCACAAACAAACTATTTAACAAATTAGGATCATTATTTTAATATGTACAATGATATTTCGCCTATTTACTGAAGCCAGACTGTTTCTTAACTCTCCACCCAAACATCCCATTTTTATTCAAATTGTCATTAGATTTACAGCAGTATTCATCACAGAGAATATTTTCACTAATTACTATCAACAGACAGTTAGACAGTGAGGAATGTAAGTCTAAGGTGGTTTAAGGCGGTGAAACTGGATTGCTAAATTGTGAATACATTCTCGCAGCTTATAGACTACGTATTACCACAAACATTGCTCTATAGACAACGACACTTCAAATCTAGAGGCTGAAATTGTTTTTATTTAAAAACATACACATACTATCTACTATCTAATACTACCATGTTATTTATACTAGCTTATAAATCAACTACTATCCAGCACACTACTAACTAGCAGGATATATAATGTATGATAGATATTGTGGGGGAAAATAAACCAGACGTGGGTGGTTTGAGTCACTTAAATGGATTTGTTTGAAAAAACCGATTCAGTCTCCGTGCCCATCGCTACTGAACAGTTGGTGCTCAGGGAAAACGTAACTAAGGCTGATTCCCTATTCCCTACTCCCTATATAGGTGCACTACACAGACCACACAGTTCCTAGATGTTTTGATGTCTTATCACAGTGTAGGAATGTAAAAGAACAAGCGAATAGCAAACACCACGGTGTTTAGACGAAAGTGTTAATATCGCTTTGCTTTGGGGAATGAATAAGATGTTAACATTTAAGTAGCGTTTTAGATGAAAAGTGTTACAGGAATGTTGTCATTTACACCAAACCATCTCTGTTATAGAAATTTACTTACAGTGCCCTTCAATAATATTGGCACCCTTGGTAAATATGAGCAAAGAAGGCTGTGAAAAATTGTCTTAATTTTTCAACCTTTTGATTTAAAAAAAAAAAAAAAAAAAATACACAAATTCTCTGCTCTCATGGATATCAAACAATTGCAAACAAAACACAGGTTTATATATATATATATATATATATATATATATATATATATATATATATATATATATATAAAATCTTTGTTAAATATAGGTGTGCAACAATTATTGGCACCCCTATGAATTCATATAAGAAAAATATATTTGAAGAATTTTTCCACAGATATTTGACTTTTTTTTAGTACACCTGGGTGACTAGGAACAGGAAATGTTTCAATCATGCCTTCCTGTTTCAAAGGGGTATAAATATGAGGTAACACATAGTCCAAATTCAATTAGTCATTCATAACCATGGGTAAGACCAAGGAATATAGCTGTGATGTGCAGCAAAAGGTTGTTGAGCTTCACAAAATGGGAAGTGGCTTTAAGAAAATAGCACAAGCATTGAAAATGCCCATTTCCACCATCAGGGCAATAATTCAGAAGTTCCAGTCAACTGGAAATGTTAGGAATCAACCTGGAATTAGACATGTGTCCATATTGTCTCAACGCACTGTGAAGAGGATGGTTCAAGTGGCTAAAACTCTCCAAGGTTGACAGCTGGAGAATTGCAGAAGTTAGTTGCGTCTTGGGGTCAGAAAGTCTCCAAATCTACAATCTGGTGTCACCTACATCACCACAAGTTGTTTGGAAGGGTTTCAAGAAAAAAGCCTCTACTCTCATACAAACTCAAACGTCTTCAGTTTGCCAGACACTACTGGAACTTCAAATAGCCTTATGGAAAAGTACCTCAAGCCCACGGTTAAATATGGTGGTGGCTCTTTTTAGAACTGTCACTCACTCAATGTTGTTGTTTTCTTGCACCATTCTGTGTATTTTGTTAGGATACATGACATCATGGACTCTATAAAATATCAACAGATTTTAAATGAAAACCTGATTGCCTCTGACAGAAAGCTTAAAATGGGCTGTGGTTGGATCTTCCAGCAGGACAATGATCAAAATCATACATCATAATCAACGCAAAAACGGTTTACTGACCACAAAATCAAGCTCCTGTCATGGCCATCCCAGTCCTCTGACTTGAATCCCATAGAAAACCTATGGGATGAACTGAAGAGGAGAGTCCACCAGTGTGGACTTAGAAATTTGAAGGGTCTGGAGAGATACTGTATGGAGGAATAATCTCAGATCCCTTGCCATGTGTTCTCCAACCTTATCAGGTATTATAGAGGAGACTAAAAAGTATTGACAAAAAGGGTGCCAATAATTGTTGCACACCAAATTTAACAAAGTTTTTTTCTTTATTTTTATAAACCTGTGTTTTGTTTGCAGTTGTTTGATATCCATGATTTAAAAAAAAAAAAAAAAATTGTGAATTTTTTAAAGAAGAGATCAAAAGGTTAAACAATAGAGACAATTTTTCACAGAATTCTTTCCTCATATTTACAAAGGGTGCCAATATTAGTGGAGGACACTGTAGCTTAAAGCTTTAATAAGGTAAATGCAGGTAAGAGAGTTGGTCATGCTGTAAATATGTTGAAAAGCATTTAACCATCCTGCAATGTTTAGTACAGAAAAGGTTCCTGGAACTTAAATAGAACCAGGTCCCTGTTATGGAAACACGTCAATGTATGAGGACTGAACAGGTTCCGGATGAGTTCCTGTTTTACTTTCTTATCGCACTGTAGGAGCCATGAAACAGCAAGCGAATATTTAGATTGAAGCTATTCATTGTCAGTTGGTTAAGATGTTAACATTCAGATAGCTTTTAAAATCAAAAGCAGTGCAGAAATGTTGCGGTTTGCATCCAACCATCTCTGATATAATCACTTGTAGTTACACAGAACTGGAGAAAAAAAAAATACTGGTGGAAAAAAAACAACAACTGGTCATTCTGTAATCCTTGCAACTGACTAATCAGAGCTATTTACTAAAGCAAAGTTCCTGGAACTGTGACTCAGGAACTTAAAAAGTAACCTGCTTCTTTAGAAGTTGTTGGAAAATATTTCGAGTTCTTGAAAAGTTCCTGCATGGAAACAGGTGGTTTCTACACCATTTGTAGTGCTCATTATGTCCAATAGGGAGCCATTTTGGGATTCTGAAGCTTAAACAACATGCATTATGTCATCACACCAGAGAATCACATGTGTGATGTGTGAAATACTTGTGTACATGTGTGTGTACTGTTAAACTGATAACACAGTTCACCTGTCAGTGAAGCCACAGTTACTGATGTGCTACTTACCAAATAGTTACTAATTAACTAATGAGCGTAAGATCATATCCAGTGTTCTTAGACCTAAGTTCTAATAGGCTGATGTATAAATCTGTTTCCTGTGTATATAGTCTACAGAGAGAGAGAGAGGTGGTGAAGAGTGCTGGTCTCATAATCTCTGTCACTGAATTAGGCCTATTTATTGTAGAAGAAAAAAAAAAACACAAAACAAAACGAATGCACAGTTCTGCAGAGATTTCATAATGACGTCTATGTGAGATGTGTCATTTTTGCCATGTTGTGGAATTAAAGTGATGATCAGCACGAACTCCTGAGTGGATCTTGTTTTCCTGTTGTGTTGTATGTGTGTGTAGTGTTTGTCAGACACGCTTGTTTTTACTCATACTCATACCTACAAAGCAGTGAGGCGGTGAGTGATGTGTAATGAATAATCGGTGCGAAAGCACACCTTTGTGCAGGTTTCGGAGACAGAGAATGCGAGATTGACTGCAGACACTCAGGAATGTGCCACTGCACAACGTCTTTAATCCTCTTTAATGCCCTCTCATTTTCCCGTCATGCCGTCCGACCAAACAAATTAAGATCAACATTGCAGTCACACAGCAGCTCGCCAAGTCACTATATCATAACTATTATTACAGAAGATATATATATATATATATATATATATATATATATATACACTCACCATACACATTAATAGGAACACCTGCATATTGATGCAGTTATCAAATCAGCCAACCATGTAACAGCAACACAATGCATAAAATCATGCAGGTACAAGTCAAGAGCTTCAGTCAATGTTCACATCAAACCTTGAGGTGGATGAGCTATGTACAACAGCAGGAGTCCACATCAGGTTCCACTCCTGTCAGCCAAGAACAGGAACATGACGCTTTCACGGGAACAGACTCGCCCGTACTGGACAGGTGAAGACTGGAAAAGACCAGGTGATTTTTTTTCTATTCTTCACCTGTCCAGTTTGGGTGAGTCTGTTCCCGTGATAGCGTCATATTCCTGTTCTTGGCTGACAGGAGTGGAACCTGATGTGGACTCCTTGCTGTTGTAGCTCGTCCACCTCAAGGTTTGATGATTTGTGCATGCTGAGATGCTTTTCTGCTCACCACGGATGTAAAGAATGATTATAAAGTATGAGTCTCTATATCCTTCCTGGCAGCTCAAACCAATCTGGCCATTTTCCTCTGACCTCTCTTATCAACAAGGCATCTCCACCCACAGAGCTGTCACTCACTCAATGTTGTTGTTTTCTTGCACCGTTCTGTGTAAGCTCTAGAGACTGTTGTGTGTGAGAATCCCAGCAGATCAGCAGTTTCTGAAATATTCAAACCAGCCCGTCTGGCACCAACAACCATGCCATGATCAAAGTCACAGAGATCTTACTTTTTCCTCATTCTGATGTATGATATGAACATTAACTGAAGCTCTTGACCTGTATCTGCATGATTTTGTGCATTGTCTGGCTGCCACATGATTGGCTGATTAGATAACAGCATAAATGAGCAGATGTACAGGTATTCCTATAAAAATAGACAGCGAGATTATACACAATGGTTAAAAATTATGCCAAAATACATGCCATGGTAGTTATCCAAGTCAAATGCATTGTTACACACTGGCCTTGATATCATTTTTGCACCGTGTTGCCAAATTTAACCCCAAATCCTCTTTTTTGTAATCCAGTTTTGGAGTTTAGGGCATACAATTTAAAACCCTGATTAATCCGATGAAGGCTTTGATGTGACTTGTTGTGTTTGTGTTTCCCAGCATGTTTTCATATAGACGTTGCTCATACACGCATCACTTGCTCTGATGAAGCACCGAGTCTGACTCAGCGAGCTCCCCCAGAATGAACGCATTATCTGCCGTTAGTGGCGTTTCATTACGCAGCATCATGTAGCCACTTAAAAGGCTTTCTGAGTGATGCGGCTTTGATCGTAACCCCCAAAATTGTGTAGTTCGAGTGGATTATGTGTGTGTAATGAACCTGCAATGATTGAAGATCTTCTTTGAAGATTCAACAGATAGTTTATAAAGACCACCAATTCACTGTGCATTCTCCCTAAACACAAACACCATTATGGTGATAAATGAGCTGTGTGGGATTTCCCCCCCCCCTTTCTGATCTTTATAAATGATGAAGGGTCTGTGGTCTCGAGGCTCTTTATGGATTTTAAAACTGACCGAGGATCAGTATCAGGACTGAACACGTCCTACACGTCCAGAAAGAGCAACACGTCGTTTTGTATTCGTCATCGGCCAAATCTCGGTCAGCTGCTGATCTGATGATCACCAGATCATTTGGATGAGGATTTTCAGTTCATCATTCAAAACCCCCTGATAACCTACTGTCTTTTATTACTAAATACTTTATGTCCCACAGTGGAATTCTTGATTCTGATTGGTCAGGTGGTGTTGATTAACTCTCTCTAACAGCAGCTCTGATAGTAGTTCTGACTGCAAGGCAGAAATATATAAATAAATAGATAAATAGATTGAAGATTGAAATCTATAAATAGATCGAAGACGTGATGTTACTTAACCAAGCAAGCTTCATAACATGACAAGCTACATTTGTCGTCTTGTTAACTTAAGAAGAATGCCGGTTCATAGCTGCATAAGTGAGAACGGGAACTTTCTCGGCATTAGATGTAATTATAAACGGATAAAAAGTATGACGTCATTCTTTAATAATATTTATTCAAATGTTTGTGTTTACAAATTGCTGTGTCATAAGAGAAATTAAACGCTTTTAGGTGTCCTGTTATTGGAAAATATCAGTGTTAGGGTGGTAACAGTAGCTCAGCTTCTCCACACCACCCCATCGTTGATTATTCTCCTATAACAGCACACCCACAAATGTTTCATTCCTCACCTAGTAATAGTGTGTCGTGGTTATTTAATTAGTAGCCTGATTGTCTGAGTTGTGTAGGTTTCAGTCTGTACAGGATTTAGATTGTTGCGGCCAAAATGCTTGAATTTGCGACACAATTTTTTGTGTTTTTTGTGGGTTTTTACGGAAAACTCCTTGAATTGGCGAAACTGCAATTGCACGAAATAGTTTTGCACGGTCTTTCGTAGTGATGTTTGTTGGTAAATGAGACCTTTTTGCTGTGTTCATGTTTGACGCTCGTGAATCAAGGGGGCTGTAGGTTGTGACGGCGTCACATGGCACGTCTTGGCCGGAAAATCTGCTGAAATTTTGAAAAATCGCAAGCGCTGAATATTGCAGAGTGATTTTGTGTTCATTTCTCAGATCGCAAAATGGCAAAATCCTGGAGGGAATGTAGATTTGAGTTTTTCCTCACTCTTCTGAACTCTCCATCCTCTACAAAATGAGTTGACTCCCCCCCATTCCTGCCTTGCACGTGAAGCTCCACCCCCAGAACCTACAGTGGCTCAACTACAGTTAGCATTAACTAACAGCGATGACATCACTTTCAAGCACATTTGGACATTCAACACTATAAACAGACTAAATCTGTCTCACAACGATTTATGAGGATGTTCGCTAATGTTTACGTCATTGTTCCTTTTTCTTTGAATAATAAATATATAAACATATCTCCTCAATTTGTTATTTAAAGTTGGATTTACAGATCTGTCCAGAAGCAACGAGTTTCAAAAGCACCGAGTGATCTTTTGCTCACGGGAGAATTATCTGGCTGCGCTGTGCGCTTGCTGAATTGAGACTGAGATGAGGGTGGAGTGAAGGAGTGTTGAGAAGTGTCTATAAAATGACTGACAAGAGGCCCGTCCAAAGTCAAATAAGCATTCCCGACTGTAATAGTTTTGCAAACGGGTTTCCTCAGCCACGGAATACATTTGTGCTGAGGCCATGAATTAAACCATTGTACTAGATTATAAAAATATTGACTATTGTACCTTTAAAATGCTGCCTTCAAATACTGCGTTATTAAGTGATTAGCGGTGCATATAGAGCAAGGGGTTAGATAAACTGTCCAAATGAAATCACGTAGTTCAGTGTCTGTCTGTGTGTGTGTGTGTGTGTAGCGGGAAAATCTGTTCTGATGGCTCAACCTGTGTGTTTTGGCTAATTGCTAGCTGTCTTGCTCTCTCACTTCCTCTAACATTAATTTGACACGCTGTTAACAAAACGACTAATCCCGTTCACATTCCTGTGAAAGTAAAATTCCCACCTGAGAGGTTTTTAAACAATAGCTGGGATTATAGCAGTAAATATCAGCCTGCTCAGGTGAACCTCCACTGTATTAATGACCTCCAGTTTCTCACATCAGTGTGTGTGTGTGTGAGAGAGAGATTTACATACAGGTGGCTATAGCCTCTACACACAGAAACAGACACGCACACACACAATGACCACTTGAGCCTTGTGCAAACTGCAAGCCTAGATCAGTAAAACAGTATATACACTATATGGCCACAAGTATGTGCACCCCTGAATATCACACCCATATGTGCTTCTTCCCCGAACTGTTGGCACAACGTTGGAAGCACACAATTGTATAGAATGTCTCGGTGTGCTGTAACGTTACAGTTTCCCTTCACTGGAACTAAGAGGCCCGAACGTGTTCCAGCATGACAATACCCCTGTGCACAAAGCCAGCTCCATGAAGACATGGTATGTTAAGTTTGGTGTGGAGTCAACCCCACTGAACACCTTTGGGATGAACTGGAACGCTGAATGCACCCCATGCCTCCTCACCGAACATCAATGCCTGACCGCACTAACGCTCTTGTGGTGAATGAACACAAATCCCCACAGCCACGCTCAAAAATCTAGTGGAAAGCCTTCCCAGAGGAATGCAGCTTATTATAACAACTCTGTGTTGGATGGCTGCCTATGGTTTTGAACTTTAATGTCCAAAAAGCTCTTGTAAGTGTAATGGTCAGGTGTCCACATACTTTTGGCCATAGTGTATATAACCAGTTCCATATAATGAAAAAAATGAATGTACAAATCAAATTGTCATCCCAATCACTTCTAAAATGTAGGCCACGCCCCCTGCCTGAATTTGAATCTGATGCTGGGAAAGAAATTGTGCTTTAAGTTCTGCCATGACTGTTCTAGCTCTGTGACGCCCTTTTGTCCAGTTTAAAAATACCGTTGTGTCAGAAACCACTTAAACAGTTTGAGGTGAGGGTGTGAAGATTTAGACACAATTCATACGATGCTAAACTGGTAGCTATAAGCTATAACTTCTTAGCAAGATTAGCATCGTAGCTCTAGTACAACCTGTCCGACAGGAAACGTGTGCTAGCTGATTTACTAGCTTGCGTGAGGAGTAAAATGTGAACATTAACGAGTCTGAAGCTTAATGGATTGTGACGAGACTGACAGTGCTGGAATAAATGAACCAAGTCAAGGAACTAATTCCACTGTGACACTGCTTACATGCAGACAAAAAAAAACACGGGCTGAACATGCAGAGTTATGCATGTGACACATCCTGATGTTTGTGTGACTTGATGACAGATCAGAGAGCGAGAGAGAGAGAGGAAGAAAGAGATTTGCGTCTAATCTCTGCAGCATGAATGTAAACAGCCTTTAAGCTGAAACAGATTACATAGCTAACATTCTCCGTTACGAGCTCAGGTTTCCTCAGTGCATCATCACTTCTCTCAGCTCCGAGCTTTCCCGTTCCACTACACTGCTGGATTCCTCGGAGCAGTGATTTGTAAGGAGCGGCTGAAATCTAACAGGTGAGTTATACATTGACCAGAGCAAACACATCCGGCCCACTGCCTTGACCTTTCCTGCTCAGACAAAGACAAATGGACTCGGGGAGGCGGCGTGTTCCTGCACACAGCTCAGCGCTGATATGAGAACTGTAACTCCCTACACAACGTCTGATCCTAACCAGAGTAAAACACCAGACTAGGAGCAAACCCGCTCTTAATGTGCACCTATTATGCTTTTTCAAATATTACCTTTCATGTACTGTGTTATAGAGCTGTTTGCGAATGTAAAAAGTCTGCAAAGTTTCAAAAATTAAAAGTGTACGACAAACTGAGTTATTGGCTCACAAAAGAAGGAACCGATTCTGAACAGCTGACACGAGTCGTTTTAGTAATTCCAGAATTACTTCCTGCACTAAACTATGTACGTTTGTAACAAAAAAAACAACCCTGTCTCTGGTCTTCATTGGCTACTCGCTGACAGCTGTAGACCATTCACAACAGACTGGGACATCTGACCAATCAGAGTATGCTCTCTGAAAGGAGGAGTTTCAAATGAATCTTTTAGAACGGATCATTTAATGAGTCATTGTGACACTGGGGAAAAAAAGCAATGCTGCAGTTTAAATTATGAGCACATTAAAGTGTTTTTTGACCTTGGAAACATGCAAATCTACTGTATGAGACCGCGAAAACAAAATTAGGTAGGTTTCAAAACCATAATAGGTGCACTTTAATGCACATGTACACTAGCAGTCAAAAGTTTGCATCCCCTCAAAAAAAAGTTCAATGTACCCTCAATTTCAAATTCAAGTTTTATTGGACACCTACACAACCCTACACAGTACGACGTGCAGTGACTGTCCATGATACAAAAATAGAATGTACATAAACCAGAATTTACTTCTATGCAGGTAGGAAAGGAAACTATTTAAAGACATATATTAAAAATACGATGCAAGGGATACAGAGATCGGTAGCAGAAACTACGACTGTATTTTGAATAAGGTGCGAATATGGGCAATCGTTTGTGCAATATATGCTGAGGTAGTGTGTGTTGTGCAAAAGTCCAAGCTCTAGTCCTATGTGCTGTATTTAATGAGTTATCTACAAAAAAATGAATTCAACAATTGGAACGGTTCAAGATGAAGTCAGTGTATTGATCCTGATATGAAGCAGAGTTACTGTTTTACTCCTCTTAAATCACAGCAATTTGCCAATGACTAATTTATTTTTTATTTATTAAAGCACTATACTTTTTTTTCTCTCTTGAAGTTAATAAGACAAAAATGCAGCTTGCCGTGTTATAGTGACGTTCACGTGTCTGAAAACTTTACAGCTTTACAAAGACTCCTATAAATACTAAACAGACTCCTCACATCAAACTTCAGCATGTCAACAATTACACACTTTATGTGGAATGTCCACTATACAAATCCCTGGTACTAGAGAAAGGGTCAGCAGTGAGCTAATTGTGCCGTTTCTTCTAGTTTCCACAATACAAACAAAAATAACGAGGCCAGCTGACAAAGTTTATGATTCATATCAGCGCTGTCACACAAGAATCCTGTCACGACAGAGATTTTTAAGTTCTTAAGAAGTGCACAGTGACGAAAAATATAAATATTTGGACCGAACGAAGACGGTGGCCAAATTGTGCAGGATTACACTTCCCAAAATGTTTTCCAGCAACGTGCTCATAAAAATATATGTATAAGCAATAAATCAAATCTATACCAAAGAGAAAAACGTTTGTGGTGGGATTTTTTTTTTGAAAGCCTTGATTTTGAGAAAACTATTTTAACTGTGTAAAAAAAAGTTGACCAGGATAACATTTTGTTACATCAGAACATAAACTCAAAAACTCTACTTTGGCTTCTTGTTTTACTGAACGTGAAGCTTTTTAAATACCATATTTTTAATTAGACTCTTTCATTTACAGTACAGCTCCAGGGACCCTGGGTCAAATCAAATTCTCTTGGTCACGCACACAACTATAGATAGCTTGGCGTGCAGTGAAATGCCTTTTGCCTTTTACGTCCGATGACATGAAACAGAATTTACTTAGCTAGATTACACATTAGGTATTATTAGTTATTAGTTACACCGCAGAGAGAACCGGATTGGAGTTACACCTCCATTCAGGAATTCAACTGTGCGAGGAAAAACAGTGACTGGCAACCTGGCAATTCTTCTTCCATCCAGTATTGAGATTGTATCTTGTGATATAAAATGCACCCACATGCAGAGAATGGGTAGAATGTGTGTGTGTGTGTGTGTGTGTGTGATGCACAGTTAAAGCAAAGCGCACCCAAACAGGTTCCTGAGGTGCAGAGCGAGTCAGGACAGTTGCACAGAACAGCATGTTCTGCAGCATATTAGACATGTGTGTAACACCCTGCACCACGAGGCTTCAATCCGCACTGCAATAAAACCACCTCACAGTCACACCACACCCCCTTCATCCATGTCTGTTTGATGACTATACGGTCACTGAGCTTTCAATGCATTCTTGATTCTGATTGGTCAGGAGGTGTGTGTTACAGTTTATTTTTCTGTTACAGCAGCACAGGATTATATCAATATCAATGCGCTCATTCGAATACATTGTTATTTCTACAGTAACAGCGAATCGACAGAACCTTGCACTGCAAACGCTCCACAACATCAGTTTTCTGTAAGGAGATTTTGTTTTATTTAACATTTTTGGAAGGAGTCTCCAGTGTCGGCAAATTGTCGAAACCAGAATGATTTCTTCAGGACAGAGGAGGTGGCATTTTGCAGTCAATCTATAACATGAGAAGCTGCTTTTTAATGTCTTACTAACATCAACAGAGAGGAAAAAGAGATGCTGGAGAGCGAACGTAAAGTGAGAACAGGAAAATAAACAAATAAATAACAACAACAACAACAATAATAATAATAATAATAATAACAATAACAATAATAATAAATAAACAAATAATATGTGATTAATTTGGTATAAGAGGCAATGAAGCAAGTGTCTCTAACCGTGTTAAACTCCAAGGTAGGGTTCACAAAACATTTTCTGTAAAGGTGCTGATAGAAAAAAACAAATACTCTACTTAATAACCATGCCTCAAAGAATATCATTTGTTACATGTGTTAAATCTATTTATACACTATAGGCCATCATTTTTTGCTCGTTTTCATGAAGGGTGCCAATAATTCTGGATGTGGTTAAAATGACTAGGATAAGTCAGGATACAATCCAGATACAAGACACAAACAGGAGTGAAGTTCTAGGCTCCTTTCAAAACATTTTCCTTATGAATGGACGGGAACGTACAGAGGAAGAGGAATGTCGGAGGAAAAAAGGGTTTCCGTATGAGCACTCTTACTCCAGAGCAGAGCAACGGGTCATGCAGAAAGACGCACAAGACGAGTTTTAATCAGAGTTGATCTGCAAAAAAAAAAAAAAAAAAACCTAAAATGTTCAATTACATTAAATGGGTTGCTGTTCATTCAGTTTTAGTGGAAAACACTACAGATTTAAAAATACACGTTGACCCAGGTGTAATCACACGGTCCCAAAATGTGCTTTCTGTCTCAGGAAATCTGGCTACGCACACGCACACGCACTCTCTCACACACACATGGCGGATGTTCATTTTCACAGCACGCCTCTGTCCCACATCCCAGCTCGAATCTCAGGAAGCAGATGGCTCCTCTGCCCCTTCCTGTCCTACACACCGTTCCCACAATCCAGATGAAAGTGAGAAAAAAACCCCACCAAGATTAGAGATAGAAGAGAACACACACAAAAACAGGTTATATTACTCTACTGTACTCTGCAGTGTAACGGATAAAATAATAGTCATGATTATTTCACTACTGAACTTAAAATGGTGTATCCTGATTATTCAGCCTGAATTCAGTTTAGTAATAAAACCGGTAATAAACAATTCGATCAGGTTCTTCTTTCACAATGGAAATGATCAGCCTTATTACACACATATTTATGGTTTCGCTGTTTGTATTTATATCAGGGTAGGAGTTGTTTGTTTAACATTAATGGAAGGAGTCTCCAGTGTCAGGGCTTTGTAGCAGTCTCCGTAAAGCTGTAACTAAGTTCTCCTCAGTGTGAAATGGAATTTTTACTTTCCAGTTTCTCATGACATGACGAGCTGCGTTTGAGCCGAGAGTGAGGGAACGATTGTTTATACATATATTGTTATAGCGTAACTGATAACAGGAACCAACTTGTTTAGTGATCGTTCTACAACATTCAATTGAACTAGACATGGATGAAAAGTAGGATGCTTCGCACTGGGCCTCATCACACCACACTGTCGTTGATTATCTTCCTCTCACAGCACATCCTCGAGTGTTTTATTCCTCATGTAATGATGCGGCTCAACTTTATACGACTGTGCATCTTAACCATGATCATTTCATCTTTCATCCCCTGTCTCATTCTCACTGCCACATCGATTACGAAGGCACCATCATGAAGCTTCGACACCTGCTGTAAACACACACACACACTTTCTCTCTGTGCCCAGGAAGCTGGTAATGAGGAAAGCGGTAAATAATTAAGCTCACTCTCTCTCTCTGTCTGTTTTTCCAGCAGATGTTGGAGCCATATACACTCCCACTAAGCAAAATACTTCCCTATTCACTGCATCTGTACTGTATCTGTGATGACCACAGAAACAAACGTTGAAATATTTTTCCATTTCTGAGAAAACGCTCACTCAAAGCTCATGCACAATGGAAGTGAAAACATTTATGGAAAATTGATCAACACTAAATCGCTATAACGGATCTGACTGTGAGGGAACAACATAAGTGATAACAAGGACTAACGTGTTTCGTGGACATTCCACAACATAAATGTAGCTATAAAAGGCTAAAAAGTATGCCATGTTCTTTAATAAATAAAAGCTGTTGGCAAATTGCTGTGATAATTGGTCTAAGAGGAAAAACACACACCAGGGCATGCAGGTACAGGGAAATAACCAACTTTGGGATGACAGTAACAGTAACTCTACTTCAGGACAGGCTGCATTTCACTACACTAATGTTGATTCATTTCCTATAATAGCACAATAAAGTGTTTTATTCCTTAATTATATTTACGGTATAAATGACTAGGGCTCACTTATAGAAATATTGTGATTTATAGAGATTTAGACATATATATATGTATATATATATATATTTTTTTAATAATAACAAAATGACTGGAAGCAGCTGATTTAATGTTACTACTATATAAAAAAATGTTAGTACTTTGTAAAAAAAAAAAAATCTTTGTAAAAACAGATTTTACTGCACAGCTTTCTCAATGTTACCTTTTTTAAAACATTTATTTTAATACATAAAAATGTAACAAAAAAATTACAGATCTTTCTATACAGATTTTCAGTGATCATTTCTATCAAGAAAAATAATTTCTATTTGATCAACAATTAAATATTTCATTGATAAAAATATAATTTTTCCAATGTAAATAATTTTTTGATAGATATCAAATAACATATCAATCATTTGTATTTTAAAATGTAACACAACACTAGTGTATTGTTGGATAATTATTCATGAACCTATATATTGTGATACACGTTGTTTAGTTGCTTATCGTAGAAATATCTTTGAGAATCGTGATGTGATATTTTGCTCATATAAGCCCCCTCTATAAATGAGTATAAGTAGCTAGGTTTCCTGTTTTTCTTCGCAGCACAGGGAAAATGTGCTGAAGTTCTTAAAGATAAAGAAAAGAAATGCTGCCGTGTTCCTTTAAGAGCACAAACACACCAACTTGGACCACCAGAAGAGAATTTGACAAAATGATCTCAGAGCAAAGTGTGAAAAAGCTTCAGCTTGAAGAGTGGCCTGAAGCAATGCCACATGCTTACACGCACAAACAAACAAACGTTAACGCTGCGCTGTTACATTAGACATTTGGGTCAAACATCAACCACAGAAGGTTAGGAAAAAGAGCAGTGCTGGGAAACAGTGGTCATATTTGGTAAAGGACCACAGAATAACACAGTGAGCTAATGTTTCACCCTCAGTTTCAGTTTGAACACAGAGACATAGAAAAACATGGAACAAAGCAGTTATGAATACTTTGTACACATGCCACATGTCACAATGCTGTTTTTCTTAGAGGACGATCAAGTTCTAACTTGTACGTCAGCCATTTCCACGTGTGACACACTGTATCATTAGAACGTCACTCAAATCCCTCGACTATGTCAGCTTCACTGAAAAGTACGACACATCTGTCAATACTCCTTTACAGCTGTTGGATGAACATCCGGCCGCTTTGAACACCTCTTCAGAGGGAACAAAAAAAAAAACCCAACAACAACACTACTGAGTTCATTCAGGCCATCATGCTGGAAGTAAAGTGCTGCATTGAAACCCATTAACATGCGAGTTAGAGAACACGGGAAGTTCAGAAGGTCTGAATAGATAACCTGGGCGTCTGACATCAGTGAGCCGTCCCGTCGGAACTCTCTCCCACTTCCCCCTCGTTACCTGGAGGTGTATATGACTCCCCCTCTTCAACCCCCTCTCGTGAGCGGCTTTGATCGTGGACTAGCGGCTCTGAACCGATACAAGGTTGGACGAATTCACTCAAAGCATTCCTGAGCTTAATAGGTCACTACACTAATAGCTGATGTGCAGGGGGAGGACAGGTGTGTGTGCGCACTATCTGTCAGGGGCTGACACTCCAACCATGGGAGCAACTTAACTAGGGGGGGGAAATGACTTTGTTAGCTATATGTGTATAACATGTGCGTATACACCCGTATAACATACACCTTGCAGAATCTGCAAAATGTTAAAAAAAAGGCAACACGATACATTAAGAACCGGGGGGTGTAAACTTTTGAACAGGATGATCAGTGTAAATTGTTATTATTTGGTCTTTTGAGAAACATGTAAACATCTTAAGTAGCTTCTGAAGGGCAGTACTACATGTAAAAAGATCTTTAAACAAAATAATTTACACCGATCATCCTGTTCAAAAGTTTACACCCCCCGGCTCTTAATGTATCGTGTTGCCATCTTGAGCATCAGTGAATGCTTGCACCTTTTGTGAAGAGATGTTTATTTAGCATTTGTCGAAGGAGGCTCCAGTGTCAGCGCTTCATAACAGTCAGAGGTAAAGATTTATGTATTTTTTTTCTTATTACCTTGATGAGATAAAAAGACAGGCTAATGAGGGAGCAGCTGTTTATGGGTGTTCTTAGGTACAAATATGAAGCAAGGGTTAAACTTGGTTAAAATCTTTTCAGGTTTCCATATCGACCATCAACACTAGAAGATGGGAAAGTGGCAGTGATGGACTTTTTAGCTGGATGGAATTTTTTTCTTTTGGGAGAGGTGTTAAATTATGAATACACTTAAACTTTAATGTTCTCAATGTTAGAGAGCGAACGGCTTGCATGGCTGCTTCCAGAACGGATCACTAATCTTTATTGATGATGGATGAATTCAGAAGTTTACAGGATCGTCTTGTCTGCCAATTTACAGAGAAATGCATCCAAATTAATCAGGAGGAATTTTATCATGCAGCAAGACAATGATCCAAAACACACTGCCAACTCAACAAAGGACTTTCTCAGGGTGAAAAAGTGGAAGGTTTTAGACTGGCCAAGTCAATCTCCAGACCTTAACCCAATTGAGCAGCATTTCACCTCCTGAAGAGGAGACTGAAGAGAGAAACACCTGGAAACAAACAAGAGCTGAAAGAGGCGGCTGGAAAAGCCTGGAAAAGCATCACAAAAAAAAAAAGAAACCAACAATTTGATGATGTCTATGAGTCACAGGCTTGATGCAGTTATTGCAAGCCAGGGATACGCAAGCAAATCTTAAGTGTTATTTACTTTAATTTACTTCAAGTTTGATCGGTTCCTATACATTTGCCTGCCTAAAAATTGAGTGGTCTGATGCAAAAGGTTCTATGTTTTATGTTGTCTAACACATCTAGATGTAAATACCAAGAAATAAAAGCTGAAATCCTAAAAAAAAAAAAAAGAGCGCGAACGACGTGACCAAGCATCATCACTACATGTAATGCAGCATAGCTCTGAATCAAGTAAAAGGCTTCACACGGTCAGTTTTAGGTCAGCTAATGACTTCCATTTCACACATGTAGCTGAAGTAATTAACAGCAGGGTGTGTTATGTACTGTGGCTAAATACCGCACTAAAAAATGCCACACACACAAAACAGAAATACCTATACTGTATAATTACCCTGTAATTCTACAGATTAATTATATAGTCTATCTGTGTGTGTGTGTGTGTGTGTGTGTGTGTGTGTGTGTGTGTGTGTATATATATATATAAAATGTATATGTGTGTGTGTATATATATATATATTATATATATATATATATATATATATATATATATATATATATATATATATATATATATATATATAAATATTTGTGATTGGTTTATTACGATCCATGGAAATATACGTCTGATGACAGATCAGAGAGAAAGTGAAGCTGATCTAGCTCAGGGATAAAGTGATGAGATCCATGAAAACAGGGCTGCTGTGCATCACCTATACCCTAGAAGTCTCTAAAAGATGAGATAAGGAGGGGAATGATGGGCGAGGAACACAAACCGGCTGCTCCGCTGATTTCAAGGAAAAACCTCACATAACTTTTTTTAATCAACGTATAGTTCAAGTACATTTGCGTGTAAGCTTTACCTCTGATAATTATAGAGCCTCGACTCTCGGTACACTCCCTCCGTGTCTCTCTTGTACACACACTAATAAAACACGTGTGACGTTTGTGCTGCCAGCGATCTTCACCTGCCTCCACTGTGTGCTCACTGTAACACACAATACACAGTGGGAAAACACACAAAACCACTAAGATGTTGACGTCAGGATTCACTGATAATCAGTTGGCCGATATATCATGATATTCATCAGGTACACGGTGATTAATCAGACTGAATCAATTTGGTAACATTTTGCTTTCAAAAATGTAAGTATTATTCTTTTAATAATAATCGTGTCTATAAATAAGACGACGTGGTCGCGTTTCGTTTCGTTGTGACCGCCTCTGACTAGCGAGAAGCCGAGAATAAAAGTATCTGAGTAATCTGATTGTCTTTAAACATTGCATAAATGATCATCATTTAAATCATCATTAAAATACTTCTAAATATTTAACATGCTTGAAACTTTCTTTTCCACAAATCTCTGTTATACCCGATGACAAATATAATGTAACGTAAAAAATTTTACATTCACCGAAACCGGTTTCCTGAACACATCCACCCCTATGAAATATTTGGAATATCCTACAAAGTCACATGTTCGACATCATCCAAAGTTCCCGAGGAGAAGAAGAAAAGCCCCGTCGTTCTTTTTTTCTTTATATTCAATGACGAGGTCACTTTGAATGTACACCACTGTTGTACAAATTATTGACTGAAAGAAAATGAATCATTAAAAATAATCATTTGAAGTAAATCATTAGAATGTCAGTAATGTCCTTCAGTCATAAATATGGAAGCTAGTTAACAACAATTTGTGTTTGTTAATTTTATGCTTTAAAATATATATAAATAAATAAATAAATCCTCAAAGCCTGTTATTTATTTAAGAACAAAATGCAGCCTGCCAGCAAAGAACCGTTTTAAAAACACTGAGATACCGTTGCCGGAGATGGGTTAAGACACTTTTTTCCAATAGTTAAATGCATGTTTTGTTGGATATTTAAAGAATTACAGTGGTTAAATGGCACTGTAATCATGGAATCCCTCGTAACAGACATGACTGAAGATGTGACCCTAGCCCCAGACATTAGCATCAATTAATAATGAAACCATGAAGTGGCTCATTCATCTTTTATTATCTCAAATAACTCCAATAAAACATTCACCAGAAATTCCAACAAGCGGCATAAAAATGACAGACGCTATTAGCATCAAGTGCTCAGATTAATATTTAATTGTTTTTTAGTGTGTACTATTAAGTAGTGTTTAAGATTATCAGGTTATAACTAATGAATATACAGAATACTGTAGAATATCTTATAACTGTGTTAAAACATTTCAATTTCTCAGTGCCGTAGAGGATCTCACTCCATGCCCATGATCCTGTGTAGAAACCATGAGCTGTACCGACTCTTTAGATGGTTAAGACTAAGATCTGGATCGAGGTTTTAAAGTCCGGCATCATTCGGCGCTCTGTGTAGTGCCCACTCAGAGACGATTCGAGTCAGACCTCCGTGTCCCTCAGATCAGCTGAGACTCCCGGATCTGGATGCCTGGACTGGAAGCGATGATGATCTCGGTCAGTGGAGCGCGTCCTGGAGATGGGGTCCTTGAGGAGAGAAAGAAGTGTGAGGAAATACTGTATCGCCTTCACTCTGGACACAGTGATCTGATTATTTTAAGTGGCAATTTTTGTACATTAGAATAAACTTGATGTTGATTATACAAAAATAAATACACGAATAAAAACAAATATTTCTTCACAGCGTCCACTAATGTAACCCCGACCTCCGAACTCGAAAAATCACCTTTGAAGTCACTCTTAGGGCAAACCAAATGCTATGCACCAAGAGCTACCAGTCACTTTGAGGTGCATAGCGGTTAGCGAGGATACATTTAAAGAGGAAACCAGTGAGTCATTATTTATTTATTTATTTATTTTTTGTAGTTCAGACTTTCAAAAATATTTCAGCTCACAACAACAAAGAAAATATGTTCCACCATTGTTGTCTCTTATGACACTAACTGCTAACATTAGCCATGTCACCTAACTAGCATAACAGATAACTCATGTATCTTCTGCTTGCTAGCTTGGTGACATGGCTAATGTTAGCAATTTAGCACAACACAAACTGTCGTTTTAGTGGAAAATATATTAGTTAGTTGTGTTTGTGGAAAATATTTTCTTGTTGTTTTAAGCAGAAATATTTTTTTAGCAGTGAGGCACCCTATTTTTTTTTCTATAGATTTTATAGACCCTTAAATTGTTATAGATTTTTTTTATTTTATGACTTCTACATTAGATTTCCAAACATTTGTTTTCCAGCACAAAAGGAAATATTACAGAAAAATGTTTGTATGTTAGTAAAGAAAGCAGCATATTATGTAAGAGACACTCAAAAGAAAACACAATGAAGGCTGCTGAGTTTTGCTGCAAAAATAAGAAGCGAGTGCGACAGTTAAAGTCTCCAGAAGAACAGTGTCTGGTTCTGCAACATGCTCAATAAAACTTGCAGCTCATTTCCTTATCAAACTGCACTAACTGTACCGGAGACTACCGATTTTTATTTATTCATCACACCAAACATTGACTTTGTTTCATTGACTACTGTTTACGGTATTATTTTTTAAAAAATGTAGAAACATTTAATTTCATTATTTTGAAGGCATCTTTGCTCTACAGCATTTCTTTGCATAGTGTAAGACATGCAAGAAAAGCAGATCAGAACTAGAGGCGCTTTGCAAATGGAAAGAGAGAACTTTCTGCAGGGTTTCATCCACAGCTCTGTGCGTTTATGATTTGGTGTTCTGCTCTATTGAAGTAAAGCAGGTTTTGATTGGCAACTCGACTCGTTTTTAACAATAGTGAGTAAGCAGTAAACTCTCTCTGAGGCTTCCGTTACTTCCGCGAATGAGAGCTGTATTTCCAGCGGCCTCCCTCTTCCTCTCTGTCTGCTTCACTTTCTGTTTCTCTCTCTCTCTCTCCTTCCTCCCCTCCAGCTCCGAAGCTCTTTATTGCCAAAAATAAATAAATAAATATTAATATGACCACAGGATACACCATTGTTAATGCAGCAGAAACACACACACACACACACACACACACACACACACACACACACACACACACACACACACACACACACACACACACACACACACACACAGAGAGAAAAGGTTCATATAATGTGTTATAAATGTGTATAAAGCCCACATCCTGAGGGAAAAAAAGGAACAATTTTCCAGCAATCTGTTCTATAAACGTCTCGAGAGCATCTTGTCAGAGAAATAAACATTACGATTGTAACATCCAAAGACTAGATTTCTTGTTTTATTGAGTATGCAAATGCATGCATATTTAATTCAACAATTTGCATAAATGAATGATGCATTTCGGGGGGGGGGGGGGGGGGGTCAACGAAATAAAACAAAAACAAAGAATATGAACCGGCAAAGATGGACTGTGATATCTATTGTTTTAAATGACCCTGTTTACCTGTAGTGTCACGCCTCATGTCTCAAACTAAAGATTTTAACGTTATTTATTATTTGCTGAAAAAAATGAAAAAGAGACCCTCATAAAATGTGTAATGGTTTTAACGGTTATAATGGGAATTGTATTGGTTTTAATGGAAACTGTAATTGTCCCTGCCGGTCTCCACTGGTAATTCGTTGCCTTGTACTGATGGCATGTTACAGTATGTCTAGTGGATAAACCAATAATGGTAATGGTTTTGATGGTTAGCTCAAGGTTTGTAATTGTAGCGGAAACCCTTAGAATTTCTGTGATGGTTTCTACAGTTTTTTTCAGCAGGGTGCTATTACAGCATGTTCCAAAGTGTTTGATTCCTCTCATACCACAGCGATCGGCAAACACTAACATTTTTTATTTGTTAGTGAACGTGTCATACTTTTTATCCATTTAGAGCTACATTTGATGTTGTAGAATACCTGCAAAAACATGTTAGTCCCTGTTCTCACTTACGTTACAGCAGCTATAAGTTGTTTCCTCACCAGCGTCACTTCTGTCGTGTTACTGTACTAAGAAACAGGAAAAAAAAAAAGCGCAAAGTCCCGTCATGGAGACTTTCCATTGG
Source organism: Ictalurus punctatus (assembly GCF_001660625.3). Classification (NCBI taxonomy): domain Eukaryota; kingdom Metazoa; phylum Chordata; class Actinopteri; order Siluriformes; family Ictaluridae; genus Ictalurus; species Ictalurus punctatus. The sequence goes on from NC_030423.2 coordinate 20,669,745, forward strand.
TGGAAAAACTTACCGACACTGCAGACTCCCTCCATAAATGTTCAACAATTCTCTCCTTACAGAAAACTTCACCATATTAACAATTATACTGAATGTTTTTCTTTGTCAAATAACAACGCGGGTTTAAAACCCGTTAGTTATTAGCTTTAAATGATGTGGAGCGTAAACCTCTGTCCGTACAAGTCTCCGTGAAAGCTGTTAGTATAGAAACAGTAACGAATCAGAACATGTGCATTAAATAAACCTGTGATTTTCCTTGCAGCTGGAACTACTGCCCGAGCTGCACTTACAGACAATTAATCAACACCTTTTGATCAATGAGAATGGAAAATTCGACAACAATGTGGTATAAAGAACATACGTATTATACAAGCTCTCTGATTAAAACATGCTTTATTGCAGTTCAGCAACACCTGGTCCTGCAGTGTGTGAGTGTGTGTGTCTACCAGCTGTCCTACACACTGAGTGCTGCAGGGATTGTGTGTGCAGAAGATTAGCTTAAAGACTTCATGCACGCTGAATTGAAGCTGTATGCCGGCATGGTGAGATGCTCCAAGCCTGTAGTGAAGCACTGAATCACAGCTTTATTTCTGAAAAACAATCGATGGGCACAAAAAAGCCGGAGCCGTGTGGAGACAGCAGCTCCAGACAGGCTGCCGGGGAAAGAGAGGCCCGGCTCTTAGAGCCGTGCCGACGGATAATCCTGAGTGACGGCGCTCTGGCCTAGCAAATAAACACGAAAGGGGGATTATTAAGGGGGGTTGATAGAAATGAGATCAGAGGAAGGTTAATGTTGTTTGACAGAAAGCACGCCTGGCACCGAGGTGGGCACAGATTAGCGAAAACAGAAGTGACATTATATTACACCTCTTAGCCAATTTCTGGCTCACATTTCTCACCTACTCGCTCTCTCTCACACTCTCATGCTGTCTAGTTGCTGCTCGTCTGTTGTGGCCATCATAAAAGATCCCTATATAACATACACACACACACATTATTGCTGTTCTGAACACTGCTGGTTGGTGAAAGGCTAGCATAAATCAAGTATAACACAGAATTTAAACCCTTTGCTAGCATGTGTAACTAGCGTTTGGTTGTACTACAAATCGTATTACTCGAGCGTTTAGTGTTTACCAAAATATCATGAGCGTGTCTCGAACACCTTCGATATATCTAATGCACGCTCAACTTTACTGCAAGTGGCCAGAGATAATGACAGCATTATCGATAATTATAGTATAGTATTAAGATTACTGCAGCACTATAGTATTATAGCATTATAGTATTAAATACTGTATACAGAGTAGCATAATGAACAACAATACAAATAGAAAATAACAGCAATAATCATAATTGCACATGTGGAAGCATGTCATTTGTCATTTGTGAGCCACAATGCACAGAACTGGGGTTTTATCAACTCTTTAGTCTTTTTTAGTTATTAAATAATTTTTATATCATCAACACTAACACTTATTTACTGTTTGGTTAATTATGCAAGACTTTCAGATGGGAGGGTCTATATTTAGAAAGACTTAATTAAATCTTACTCTCCAAGAGTACTCATTTTCTACCTGATTTAGGTCCTAAACGGCTTAATAAGAAATACATAAACTGAATACATAATCTATAATTATCTACATACACCTAGCCTACATGGTGTAATTCATTTCAGTAAAAAGAAAAGTACTGCAAACCTCTTGGACCATATTTTCCTTCTTTCTAACGGTTTTAGGTTATTTTAATTCAAGTTCTGACTCTGCGCTCACTGTTTATGCCATTTCTGAGGATGCTAAAATGTTATTTTCAGCACCTCTTACTCAGCGATCCTGATTTACTCAGCTTCACTCATGTATATATTTGGTTAATTTACTTCTTTCCTGCCATCTTGGGCAGGTGAATTCTGATGAATACTTTCCTTTTATTGGCGCACTATGGCAATGTAGATAAGTTAGGGCATGTTTCATTCAAATTTTGTGTGTATGAGGGTAAATTGGGGAGTGTGTTATGCAGGAACAAGTGGGAGGAGCTTGTTTCCATGCAGCTGAAGTGGGTTCATCATTTGCGCTCACATTACTGTTTGTTTTGATGTGGTATTACCGTTTCGCTCAAACCACGCTCGTTTCTACACGGTCTTGGACAATGGTAGAATTCACACTCCGGATAAGCTTTATCCTGAATGTTTTGTGCCTGCACTTTTACGTTATTATTATAATAGCAATAATAATTAAAAATAATGAAGCTTGGTGAAAAAATGTCATGCACATTGGCTTTACTTCTTTTACTTGGCAAAACAAAATGGCGTCATTCAATCCTGTGGAGAAGAAAATAACATTCAACCAAATGTTGCGGTCAGCAAAGCGACACAGACAGAGCAACATGGTTGATCACTGCACACATGGCCAAGATATTCTTCTGAGGTGAAAATTTTTTAACTTCATGTAATCTATTGGTTTAAAATACCTGTGCTACTCTCATGGTTTTTAATGGCTATTATGGGAATTGTATTAGTTTTAATGGAAACTATAAATGGTCCCTGTGGGTATCCACTGGTAATTTGTAGCCTTCTACTGGTGACACGTTTAGTGGATACCATTAAGGACTTGCATCCTTAATACATCCTACTACGCAATGGAAACCATTTGGTAATTGTTAACAGCTGATGGTTTGTAGTGGTATTTGTAGTGGAAACCATTAGAATTTCTGTGATTGTGTTTCTATTGGGTTTTTTTTTTTTCCAGCAGGGTGGACATGCACTAGCTGTACTTAAATGTTGCCGTTGCTACGGTTACCAAGCAAGACATGAACAATTTTTTTAAAGCTGCATTGAGCGGGAATTGTGACTACTCATACCCCCATGGCAAACAAACTAGTGGACTAAAAACAAATGTAGCGTCCAATTAAAATCTAAAGAACAAACATGACCAGTTCTCGGTGTGTCTTTCTCCACTGTAAAGCCTTTTTTTTTTCTCCAGTATCTGATGAAATTAAGAGCACTAAAAGGAAGTTCGAGATCACGAGCCAGCTGGGTGAGATTTCACTGTGCCGGAGATGCAGAAATTTAGGATGGGGACGCAGCTGCACATTTCTTTAAGGGAACTGAGGTCAGCACATTGATTGTGTGAGAGAAATCCACTGAGGAACATTTACTCTCCTCACGTGGGTGAATAAAGAGCCTCAGGAATGGGACAAAGTCCATGAAAATGCTTTAGTCCTCACCAAGAGGAACAAGGCTTACATTAACGCACTTCAGTATAGCTTTAATAGAGCTGATCCATGATAAGCTGTTTTATTTTTTACCTCTGAGGTCTGGATATAAAATGTTAAAGAAACCCAAAGGTACTTGATCAGCCAAGACATACTCATCTTTCACGCGGTCACCTCGCAGTAAGACGTATCAAGGAAAAGTATAGACGCTATTTAGATTTAGATAAAATTTTATAGAACACCACTGCTCATAGCTAAACGTGACATGCTACATCAAATATCATGCAACTGTTTGTTTTATTTAGCGTGTATTAACGCACTTACCAAGCTAGCAAACTCACCACGTTATAAGATTGTTTCATGTTAGCTACCACCAAAGTCAACATGTAACTGGGCAACAAATCGGAGCTTTTAATCATCCAGTGAGGTGACCACTGAATTGATCATATGTCCGTCCCATTGGCCTGCGTTCACACTAGGCACTTTCTTCTATTTTTTCTTCCATATTTAACTATGATGATGATGATGATGATGATGATGATGACGATGATCATGATGAGGAGGTGGCTGCTTGCCTTAAAGTTTTGGCTTTATTCTCACTCACCATTAAGACTTATTTTTTGCTACCCCAAGCTGTCACCTGATTGCTTAGGTGTTAAAAACAAGCAGTTGTCACTTAAGGCTTTCAGCTTTTTCAAACACTCTGCAGTGACCGGCGCATTTTTCCCAGCTTCTTGAAGGATTACATATAAAACAATGGACATGGTCCAGTGTGAAAGCAGCCTTAGGCTCCGCCCACAAAGTTTAATGTAGTTAATATAGTTCCACTTTGACCTTAAATGTGGATTTACAGATAATCCTTGCTATTTATTTGGAGCACATACATGAACTCTATTTATACTGGTATATTAAAAATAGATTTATATTTATAAAAATGTCTTTACTGATCAACGATATCTGGCTTAAGGTGAGTTTGGATTACAGTCCTGGAGCGTTGAAACTTCATATTACTAATTTCCTGGTTCTAAATACACAGAGTTAACACACATCCCGCAAAAAGGCTGATCCAAGCTGAATGTGGGGAGAGGACAAAAAAAAAAAAACAAACAAGAACAGATGGGAAATGCTGGGAAATTCAGAACAGAGTCATGAATAAGTCAGAGCTATGGAGTTGTGTGGTGTGAGAGAGTGGAGTAGCCATGTTTCCCTGGGGAAGAGGCTTTGTGTGCCCTGGGGAAGAGGCTTTTCTCCCTGCTGATCTCAGGATACTTTCTGTGGGTTCCTGTGTGCTGTTTTGGTTCAGAACTGACTGACTGCACAACCAGCCTCATCATGGTGACTCCCCTGTGGATGCGGGAGCATGAGACATGCAGGACCTTCACCCCTCTCTCTCGCGCTCTCTGCACCCTTATGCTCACTAATGCTCTTACATACATCATGTGAGAAAGGATGTGAAAACATGCAGGCGCTTAATACAAAGCAGTTCAAGTGCAGTACGTATCCTGGCTCTGCTAGGGTTGCCAGATATGTGCTAATCCTTGTATTCTATGAAGAGTTGCACTAATCACTCATAGCTACGCTGTGCGAGTCCATAATTCAACTGAGGAACTTGAAAATAACAATATTTCGTAGGATAACGTTATCATTACAAGACAATGAAGTAAAACAAGCAATGTTTACAAACAAGCAAAATTCTAAATACAATTGTATTAAACACACAGCTGCTTGCTAGGCTAGCAGTCATTTACAATTTACATTTTTTAAAGTTTTGAGCTGAAATAAAATGTACACATTCTGGGCCGTATTTAGAGTAGTATTAATGTTGAAATTGCGTACAGACTACGCATGGGTAACGTGATGACATAATTTATCACTGTACCGATATGTCAAAATACATTTTTCTGTGATTATCGCAACAAAAATAGTAAATAATTACAATCTGACTGCAAGAAGCTGACGTGATATTTACAATTTCAAAGTACAAAAAAATTCTCTCTTTTTCAGTGTTCAATACAAATTATATTAACAATTTGTGTATTAACAATAAACTGAATTACAATGATTATTTATCATCAATACTACATAGAATTTTTTAATGCAGCAGCAACTGTATTGCTCAGTTCTTGGTAGTAAACCTACATCATGATCTAGTACCCTATAGTACCATATGTACTACCATATAAATGTCTTTATAAATCATACATATATGATATATTATGGTCATATTCTCCACCCCTGAATCAGCCCTGTGAGCATAAATGCAGATTTATGCGCCACATTTGGATTTGTAACGCTGATTTCTGACCATATGTACTGTAAAAAAAAAAGTTTTTTCAAGGTTTTTCCCTGACAAAAAAAATATTCCTTAGCAAGGAAAGATATCTTGAATAAAGGAAAGGTTTCCTCATTATGAGATTATTTGATCAAATCTATGACCATTAAGCCTATTTCTAGATATATTTAATAACTTCAGGCTTAAAATTGTCTAAACAAGCAAAACAAGCTAAATGATGTCGTGAAATGAATAACAATTTCTAGAAATAGGCTTGATAATCGTATGCTTGTGTAAAAGCATTCTAATAAAGAGAAATATTAGTTGAATTTGCCTATATTCATGATATTTTTAATTGCTAAGATGTCATTTTTTTTTTTAAAAGTGGTGATCTTTGTTCCTAAAGTTTTGCGCTTTTTGACTAAAAGACAAACCTTCAAAATTCTTAAGATCTTAAGAAATGTCATGTACGGATTTTTTTTTTTATTATTTCGAATATATAAATATTTAAGAACTCCTGAAGACCAAACGGAAATGATCTTTCATAAAATATGGAAATATTACGTTTTGAAGCAGCAATTAGCTACACATGAAAAAAATCCTAATGATCAAATTTCTGAGATTTTTACGCCCATAATCCCTGTTCAAATCGAATCCCGATAACTCTACACACCTGAAACGAGCCATTGAAGAAAGAGCGGTAACCTCCAACTATTTTCTAGTGTCGAAAAGACAAAAAAAAAAAAAAAAAAAAAAAAAAAAAAAGAGTGAAATGTGCAAGCGCTGAAACGCAAAGAGCTTCCAGTTCATTCAGATCAAGTTACATACACACACCTGTTCACGATAAACACAGCGAGCTCACGGTAGTGCCTTCCCTCATCCTGCAGAAGGAATGCTGGAATATCAAGTCAGACTGCTTGTTAAAAATTATCGATCTAACATTCAGAACGGTCGTGGCACAAAATTGGTCTGAAACAGTAGAACAACATTCTGAAGAGATGAATCAGAAACTACGAGGAAAAACAAGCTGATAAGATTTACATGCAACCTGTTTTTTTTCCCTGCAGATTACTCACAAAGTTGGAGAAATAAATGATTCGACTCTTTCTAGGGCAGGAGGTAACATGTGAACCTTACAACTCCACTAATTATGTTGGCTGCACAGAGTCTGTTTCTCAATTCTGAGAAGGCAAAGACCAGACTTGAGTTCTCGTGAAGAACGGTCTTGCCAGGCTACTTTGAAAGAACAGACTCGGAAGGACACGAGGACATCGAACGCATCTTTGCGAGAACTGAGATGTGCTGCGATCTTCCTGTTGAGCAATGGACCGTCCCAGAACTTTTCTAGTCTTGGGACAGGACCACCGACCGGTCAATAAATTCAACACCGCAACATTCATAAAACAAGCAAAATAACTTTTACTTTAAAGGCGTACGAGTGTGTGTAAACGCATGTTTTAAACGATAAACATACAAGCTGACCGTTACTTCAGGAAGGAAGCTAGCGTAGTTTCATTAATATACTTCTGAGGGATAAATTCGACTTTTCAACAACCTCAGATATACTGTATCGCAATCTAAATCATATATCAAAATCATTCGCTTTAGACGCATATTTAGATTATCGTTAAAGAGACAGTTACGGGTCAAGCTCGCGTCATCCGCCATTGGCTTCTGGGACTTCACGCGGGTTCGGTGTGGTTAAGTCTGCATCCGAGGCATCATCGATATAAAGAACACATGGGAAATGGTCTGCACTTATATAGCGCTTTTATCCAAAGCGCTTTACACTGTGTCTCATTCACCCATTCACACACACACCAATGGTAGCAGAGCTGCCATGCAAGACGCTAACTTGGGGTTCAGTGTCTTACCCAAGGACACTTCGGTATGTGGAGTCATGTGGGCTATGATTAGTGGACAACCCGCTCTACCACCTGAGCCACAGCCGCCCGGGTAATGAATCTGGGTCACGAGTCCCCCGCTGCTTGTGTTCTTGAGTATTGGAATTGAACTTCGGCGGTGGACGATGACGTAGAACATGTTCACAAGGACGCAAGATCACATAAGAGCGCATATTGAGAAACAGTTAGAGTCGTCGCCGTCTTCTATCCTCTCCGCAAAAGTCTTCCGATTTCACGGGTCACAATTTTTGACACCGAGCCACAAACTTAGGCAGGATCGTAGCTCCTACAGCATACGGGAGAAGTGTAGTGTACCCATCCTGAAAATTCACTGTCGGCAACTTTAGCAGTTTTGTGCTCGTTTAAAAAAAAAAAAAATCAGTTTGAAATTTTTTTTAAATGTAAATGTTAAAAGGTTGACACTCTTCCCATCTGCATAATGGCTCCAGTGAAGCCGACGTCACAATGTGAAAAGACCGGGTGCTTCTTTTTCCAGGCTGGGCCAAGTGTAAAAGTGTGTAAGAGTATGTGTGTGTATGGGTGTGTGTGTGTGTGTGTGTGTGTGTGTGAGTGAGAGAGAGAGAGAGAGAGAGGGATCAGGCCTCTAGGGATAGGCAGAGAATAAGGGTGATTTAAACATTAGCTATTTTTAAAGTGACTGCTGTCATAACTGAGCATAGATCATCTTTCCTCCACACCTACAAGCTTTTCCACCTGTGTGTGTGTGTGTGTCTATGCATGCGCACATGATTTTATAGAAGATCTACAAGAACCTGAACTTCAGCTTTTTAGACCGGGAAACATGCGGAGAAGAACAGGAGCAGGAAATGGAAATAAAAGCTTGTTCATTAGAAGAGTAAATAAACACGACTCCAAAGAAATTATAGTAAATCCTCAGATCTCAAATCACATGAATGACTCACACCCTTTCATTTCCGCTGCAGAGGAATTTAACACGTTGAGTCACGCGCTGGGCGTTATGGAAGTTCAAATGAGGAGCAAATCAGAATTTTATTTTATTTGATTTTTTTTTACACACCAAAAAAAATCAGGAACACAACCAACAAAAATTAATCAATCATGAATTTTAAAAAGAAATGTACATTCCACTTTAGCATTTAACCTGATTTTAGTATTTGTCTTACTTCTATATACTAAATGTGATACTAATGAATGATTGTATTTTTATTCTAGTTTTACACACGTCTTGTAATGTATTTATATCGTTCAGATTTGTATCTCTCTCTCACTATTATTTATCGCATTAGTATTATTTGATCAATTGTACTGTTATATTTCAAACTGCGCTTAGGAGTCGCTCTTTCACCCTTTGGTAGTTATTTTGTTGTTTTCAGCTTTATGTGAGCTAAGCTTTGCCTTTTATGGAGTTTTGGAAGCGTTAAATGTCAAAATCAGTTGTGCCATGAATGTGCTTTGTAATTTACAGCCAACTGGCATTTATTTAAAACACGCTGTATACGAGTACCAAGAAAATCAGCATAGCCACAACCTTTCCAAATCTGGTACGAACTTTTAGTTTGGCCACAAAAACTATTGGACACGACTTGATTAAACTGTTGGTACATGAGGCCTATTGTTAGTATCCATGAAGCTCCTCCACCTCCTGCACGCCAGTTTAAGCCCTTGGTTTTGGATATACATTAATTTTCATCAAATATCTTGATTGGTGATGGACAAAGTGATCATTAGAGCGTCTTATTCAGAAAAAACAGTGTAGATGCCTGGCTCTGTTAGATAGTCTATAATCTCTAATGCCTTCTGGTTCATGATGATGTCTGCAACAAGTCCTAAAGGTCTGAAAGTGTTACAGATCAGGAGAACTTTGGAGGCTCAGAGTCGCGACATTAATGCTACAATGAAAATCTAATCCTGATGGATCGAATAAGGCTTTCGTTTAACAAAATAAAATCAGGAGGCGCCATGAAAAAGCAGAGTAACATGATTAACCTTGATAAATGTGTGGAATTAGGTTGGGATTAAACAATTACTATGGCAACTACTGCATTCGGCGTTTTCAGCCAAAGAGAAGGAGAATTTAAAATGCTTAAGAAATGTTTAAGTTCTGTTGACAGTTAATAGCTATTAAAGAGGCCACCCTGAGTGTTTGTGCCTTGGGTAAAGCCCAAGCACAGGCTAATGACGGACATGAACAGTGACTGGAGCTTTGACATTAAGCCACATTTATTTCCAGCTTATGGAACTATTGACCTTTCTAAATCTTTAAGCTGTGTACATCTCCACTTACCTATCTGGGGATTCCCGACTCGTCGCGCGAGCCTCGTTTCGGCCTGGTTTAGAGCAGGAGGATTTCAGGAGGGGGCTGGTGACACCTCTCTGAGTCCGGTGCAGGAGAGATCTGACCCGGGTGGACTGGGCACCACTGCGTCTGCGTGCCACTCGACCCACGGGACCCGAACGCAGTCTCCGTAGGGACATCGGGGAACTACAGAGAACCAGCATGGGTTTATCAGCTACATCTCACAACACAACCTTTCAAACACAACACTATTGGACGACGTACTGTATTAACACGTGACATATACAGTACGTATACACACTACACTACTACCATCCAAACTTAACTGAAGATATCATACAGTGGATATAAAAACAAGGGATTTAGTGATAATGATAATATTAAAACATTTTTAAATAAAAGTTCAGACTGTGCTTAGAATAAAATCGAATTCGCAAAAAAAAAAAAAAAAAAAAGAAGAAGAAACGCAACATTTTGGAAAAGTCCAGTCAGAGTCCAGACGTACCGCAAACCGCTATTCGATAGATCTGAAACATTACTGCAAGGAAGAGTCGGTAATAAAGCGGCCAAATCCAGATGTGCTAAGCTGGTAGACGCTTACAGAAAAAAGGACAGAGTGTTTTATTGCAAGCAAAAATGTGCTTTTGCTATAAATCACTCACATTTGTACAAAACCAACAAGGTGACAGATATGCAATAGTTTGCATACCCTTGGGACAAAATGAAGAAATGGAACATAGAACAACATGATATTTAGTGTGTCAGGTTTCAAGTCCAACTTGTAAAATAACAATAACAACTACAAGCCAGACACACAGACAGCCAGATCAACAGACAGACACACACACACACACACACACACACACACACACACACACACACACACACACACGTGAATACACACACACACACACACACACACACACACACACAGAGTAGTAGTGCTTATGAAGTGTCAGGTGTCCTGCAGGTATCATAGGCAGAATGATACAATCTCTCTCTTTCTCTCACTCACACACGCACACACACAGACACACGCATACACGCACACACACACACACACACACAGAGCGAAAGAGGAGGGGCTATATCTTTTGACACCCTGTCACACCAAATAAGCAGCTAATCATAGGGAATATTCACTGAAACCCAAAACATTGTGTCGAACTGCAACGTTCCTCTATCATCAGCACGTCCAGCTAAATTCTAACAGTACATGCAAAATGTTACATGCTGACATGGCATTCAGTCGGTTGACCTCTGACATCAACGGCACACTGACCCTTGACCCCTGACCACTAAAGTACTACAGTATTTCACAACATGGCCTCAGTTACACCACTTCTATAAATAACGCAAACTTCTACATAAGTGATGAAGAGTCAAATATCCAGAGAGAAAAGCACACACATCTGATCACTGGTGGAAAACACACCGCTGTTGAATTCTCCATTCTGATTGGTCAGAAAGTGTTCTACAGTATAACAGCAGCTCTGGCACTACATAAACACATGTTTTTAAAGTGAGTAATTGTAGATATAGAGAAGCTTTCTTTGGAAGGAGTCTCCAATGTCAGCACATTGCAAGTCTGAAGTAAAACGATCACTTTAAAGTTTTCGTCACAGGAAAGCATTCACGAGAGACGACATTTATTTTCCTGTCTTATTAACCTCAAGAGAAACAAAAAGAGAGACTGGTGAGGGAATGACTTATAGCTGCTATAACATACAGTAAAGTCATAACTGTAAAAATCTATATCCTGAATTTAGATGTTTCTGTAAAGCTGCTTTGGGACAATGTCTATTGTTAAAAGTGCTATACAAATACAATTGAATTTAATTGATTAACGAGAACTACCTGATTTTGCTGAGCAGACAAATCATCAGTGTCTCAATGTGCCATTCTTTAATAAATAAAATGTGTAATTGTTGGCAGATTGCAGTGTAAAAGAGCAATAAAACACTTTGGGATATGCTGTTTTTGGAAAATAATCAAACAAGCTCATTGACAGCACATCCCTAAGTGTTATAATTCTAACATAATGGAAATGAAGGAATAGAAGGAGATGAAAAACAATTTCAAGATGTTAATGGGTTATTGGACACTATATGTTTTACAGCGAAATCTGAAAAAATGAAAAATGTACTAAAATGTTATACATCACATTTTAGCCTGAGTTGCTGAGTCACAATTAAACTAAATATTACTTATAAACTTAGTCAATTTAAATGATTATATCGAGAAACTCATTGCGAGTGAACATATAAATAACGGCAATTACAGGACTATGGAATGATTACTGAAAAGCCTATTGGTGGTTGGCTGCGTTTCAGCCATAATGATGCTCAATCCATGCTGAAAGCATTTGTTCGCACCAAACAGCGGCTCATCGGCAAACTCAAATCCTCGGCTGTTAGACGGCTCGGTGCTGAAAGATGAAGTATGGTACTCTCACACAAAACTAAACCATTTCTGATGAGGATAATTCTCACGCTGCCCCCCCCCGGCGACCCCTGGTGACCCCTCACCTCATCGCTGTGATTTCAGCTACTTGGCACTAACGTGAAATTTGTTGGGAATGACCGGTATGCAGCCGTTTCCCATCATCCCTTGCTCGCAGAGATTTCCATTACTACTCCTGAGCCTGCTGAATACGTGCATCAACAAACGGACACAAATTCAACAGGCAGCCATGAGATGTTTTAACCACGATGCCTTCTAAGACCTCAAGAACAACTAAATTGAGGGCAAGAAGCCCTCAATGTTTAACTTTAAACTGAGATCTTATCTCTGTAGAATAATTAACTGCAGGAGTAGACAGAACAATAGATTTAATTGACTAGGATGAAATGATAGCTAACTATGGAATAATGTATGACTAGTTAGTTAGTGTGTAAATACAGACATAGGAAGTCATAAACTCCGTCTACTGTTTTTGATACCATTGATCATACTGTTCTCCTTGGTAGACTAGAAAACGTTGTTGGTGTTATGGGAACGGCCCTCTCCTGCCTCAGGCCTTATTAGACTGATTGCACTCACGAAAGTATATTGTCCTTAAGCATTATGGGGCAATAAGCATCCCTCTCTTTCCCACGCCTTCCCTCTCGATTTCTGTCAAGCTACATATGATGCTCCTGAGATACCAGTGATCCTGACACCTTCTGCTCTCTGGACCAGCCTGATCCATCCTGATGCCCTACTTCTGGTTGGAGTTCTCATCAGTTGGAAGTCACATGCTGCTGCTGAGGATGGCCCCACATGGTGCAGCCTAAAGATCATTGAGAGTGCTGAGGATGGCACCACTAAAAAAAATAAAGATAGCTTTGGACCTCAATTCATATGAACAGTTATGCTATGATGACTAGTACAACTGCCACAAACAGTTTTGCTCTCAAGTCTCCATCAGTGAACATTGGGGAAGTTCAACAAAACAGACTTCATGTAAAATGTATTAGCACATATATAGAAGGGATTTACTTATTTATAATCGCACTATCCGGTGTCACCCAGATGAGGATGGGTTCCCGTTTGAGTCTGGATCCTCTCAAAGTTTCTTCCTCATTTCGTCTCAAGGAGTTTTCCCTCACCACCGTCGCCTCTGGCTTGCTCATTAGGGATAAATTCATACATTTAAGATCTATATCCTGAATTTAAATATTTCTGTAAAGCTGCTTTGGGACAGTGCCTATAGTTAAACGTGCTATACAAATAAAACTGAATTGAATTGGTGAAATTTCAGTTGCACGAAATTGTTCTTCACGGTCTTACGCAGTGATGTTTGTTGGTAAATGAGACCTTTTAGCTGTACTCATGTTCGACGCACGTGAATCGAAGAAGGCTTTGGCTGACTGCATGTTGTGACAAGGTCACATGACATGTCTCGGCCCACATCTGTGGAAAATCTATGGTCATTTTTGAAAAATTGCAAGCTGCTCCGAATACTGCGGAGTTTGCTTGATTTTCCGTTAAATTATGCGATCGCACAAATGGCGAAATCCTGAAGGGACTGAATGAAAATTTTTCGCAAAAGTCAGTAAGTAGCAGTTATTTTCTTTCTCGGTCCCTCTGAACTGACCCTACTTGTCGCCAGGGGCAACTACGGATGAAAACAACAACAAAAAAAAAACAACTAATAATCCACTTGTCCTGAGTGCCCATGATACTGATTTTGCAGAATTGATTAATATGGATCTACAGCCTGAGGAATATGGAAATCATGTCCTAATACCATCACAAATAACTAGCTAGCTGCTAGTAAACTAGTTTGCATCGTTAACTTCTCAGAAATTTATTTAACAAATCGTAAACACACCAAAAACAATTTTGTCATGAACATTAGCAAAGTTAGCTAGCTGCCTAACATCATACTTGAAAAATGTGCTTATTGGACCATAACAGGTTCAACAGCTAGAACCTATTCATGTTACACAGGTGCGCTCACTCACTGGTAAAAGACCAGGTGATGCTTTTCTATGCATTTGGGTGAGTCTGTGG